>NC_073303.1:202214840-202239840 GCF_027595985.1 Sorex araneus
GAACTAAGGGCAACTGAGTGAGAAAGCAGATGCCCGGGAGTAAATATTATTGGAGTCAATCAGCTCCCAAGTTACAAGCATAATATTAACTGTCTTCCTGTGTCCATACAGAAAAGGGCATTATTCTAAGGTAAACTAAGTTCCCTGTGGCAAGGCTGAAAGGACAAACCATGTGTTATCCTACATCTATTGACTTTCTGAGGGAAGAATACAGAGAGCATCAGGACATGAAGTTGGCCATTCCCCGGCGATTGAGGAGCATTACTTGCAGTTGTTGAGGAAGCAGGATAAATTCCTAGAGACATCGTGTATGTATATGTGTGTGTATGTGTGTGTGTGTATGTGTGTGTGTGTATGTGTGTGTGCATGCATGCTAAATGATTGGATAATGAAGTTGTGGTTTATGTGCACAGTGAAACTAGAAATTTAACATTTAACTAGAAAATGGTGAAATTTTGCCACTCACCACCAAATAAAAGGAGATGGAAAAGGCAAAAATTTTTAGGAGGAGAAAGACACATATTGGATGATTTCATTTGTGAATGCAAAATAAGGCAACCACCAAACACCAAGGACAGAACTCAATTCCTGTAGGGAAGGGGCGGGAGTGTGAAAGTTCCCTGTGGGGGGAGTGTGGGAGGTGGCAGTAAGGCTGAAGGGGGTCTTAGCATATGGTGGTGGGGGTTAAAAATGGAACTTCTGGGCTGGAGCAATAGTACAGTGGGTGGGGCATTTGCTTGCACGTGACCAACCCAGGTTTGATTCCCGGCATCCCAGGAATAAAATTCTTGAGTACAGAACCAGGAGTAACCCCGGAGCATTGATGGGTGTGATCCAAAAGGCAAACAACCCTCCCCAAACAAACAAAACACCCAAAAAAACTCATCTACCATAAATAACTTTATGAAGATATAGGGAAAGGGGGACCTGGTTGACCCGCAAGGCTCATACAACACCAGAGGGAGTGAGTGAGAGAGAGAGAGAGAGAGAGAGAGAGAGGAGAGAGAGAGAGAAAGAGAGAGAGAGTGAGAGTGTGAGAGAGTGTGTGTGAGAGTGTGGGGGGAGAGAGGGGGGGAGAGAGGGAGAGAGAGGGAGAGAGAGGGAGAGAGAGAGTGAGAGAGTGTGTGTGTGTGAGAGTGTGTGCGGGAGAGAGAGGGGGAGAGAGAGGGAGAGAGAGTGTGTGTGAGAGAGTGTGTGTGTGGGGGAGACAGAGGGAGAGAGAGTGTGAGAGAGTGTGTGTGAGAGTGTGTGTGGGGGGAGAGAGAGGGGGAGAGAGGGAGAGAGAGGGGGAGAGAGAGGGGGAGAGAGAGTGTGAGAGAGTGTGTGTGAGAGTGTGTGTGGGGGGAGAGAGAGGGGGAGAGAGGGAGAGAGAGGGGGAGAGAGAGGGGGAGAGAGAGTGTGAGAGAGTGTGTGAGAGTGTGTGGGGGGGAGAGAGAGGGGGAGAGAGGGAGAGAGAGGGGGAGAGAGAGGGGGAGAGAGAGGGGGAGAGAGGGGGAGAGAGAGGGAGTGAGAGTGTGAGAGAGTGTGTGTGAGAGTGTGTGCGGGACAGAGAGGGGGAGAGAGAGGGAGAGAGAGTGTGTGTGAGAGAGTGTGTGTGTGGGGGAGACAGAGGGAGAGAGAGTGTGAGAGAGTGTGTGTGAGAGTGTGTGTGGGGGGAGAGAGAGGGGGAGAGAGGGAGAGAGAGTGTGTGTGTGGGGGAGAGAGGGGGAGAGAGAGGTAGAGAGTGAGAGAGAGAGTGAGAGAGAGAGTGAGAGAGTGTGTGTGAGTGAGAGTGTGGGGGGGAAGAGAGGGGAGAGAGGGAGAGAGAGTGTGAGAGAGTGTATGTGAGAGTGTGTGTGTGGGAGAGAGAGGGGGAGAGAGAGGGAGAGAGAGAGGAGTGAGAGTGTGAGAGAGTGTGTGTGAGAGTGGTGTGTGAGAGTGTGTGGGGGGGACAGAGGGAGAGAGGGAGAGAGAGAGAGAGAGAGAGAGAGAGAGAGAGGCTGGAGAGCCCCAAGGTGAGCCCCATGAGTCCGAGCAGTCAAGAGCCGGCGCCCCTTGGAGCGCGTGTCCGAGTGCCCTGAGGAGCCAGGAGCTGAAAGTTGCGGGGAAACGCAGCTCGAGCACTTGGCCCCCATCCTGAGTCCCTTGGCCCCCCTCACAGGGTCAGCGCAGTCTCTCCTTCCAGGCTCGCGTCATCTCTCCTTGCAGGCCCACCCCAGGTACTCCTGAAGGGCGAGCAGGGTTCTGCCTTGGCAGGCCAAGCCATGCTCTTCGCAGCTTAAGTGACCCCTCCTCAGACCAGCACGGCCCCTTTGCGGGGTCCACATGCCCCTGCCGAGGTCAGCACAGCCCTTCCTGGAGTCTACGCCACCCCCGCACAGCTGATGCAGTCCCCGGTGTAGTCGTCGTAATCCTTTTCCTTCCATTCACTTTGTGTTTGGAGGGTCACCCTTGGCAGTGCCCAGGGTTTACTCCTGCTCTGAACCCAGGCTCGCTCCTGGCAGTGCTGGGGGCTCGTCCACAGGCAGCGATGCGACCCAGGGACACCAGTGCCCGGCGAGCCCTTAGCCCCGCGCACGCTCTGGCTCCAGCACGATCCTTTCTGCAGGTCAATGTGGAAATTCCTTCTTGAAGGTCAGCGCGATTCTTACTTCTAGGTTAACAAAATCCCATCTTGCAGGTCACTTGTAGTGCTCGTTTCCTGGGCAACTAAGGTCATGCTAAGGGTTTCAAATAGATAACTCTCATACAGTTCTAGGAACTAGTTTTTGCTGTGGCGTCAGTGTCTGTTTTTTTTTTTTATTTTTAAAATTTTTTATTAGAGAATCACTGTGATGTACAGTTAACAGACTTATGAACTTTTGTGTTTGCATTTCACTCATACAGTGATCGTTTACCCATCCCTCCACCAGTGCCCATTCTCCTCCACCAATGACCCCAGTATCCCTCTCGCCACCCCCCCACCCCATCCCCCACCCGCCCCACCCTGCCTCTGCGGCAGGGCATTCCCTTTTGTTCTCTCTCCTTTTCGGTGTTGTAGTTTGCAATAGAGGTATTGAGTGACCTTCATGTTCGGTCTATAGTCTACTTTCAGCTTGCATCTTCCAACCCGAGTGGGTCCTCCCGACATCCCCTACTTCATGTTCCCTTCTCTATCTGACCTGCCTTTTTCCCCAGCATGTAAGACCAGTTTCCAAAAGAGGTCCCATTTCAGAGGGAGAAAAATTCTCATTGGCTAGGAAAGCTGTCACTGTCACAGTCATCCCATTGCTCATCCATTTGCTCGAGCGGGCACCAGTAACGTCTCCATTGTGAGACTTGTTGGTTACTGTCTTTGGCATATCAAATACGCCATGGTAGCTTGCCAGGCTCTGCCATGTGGGTGGGATACTCTCGGTAGCTTGCCAGGCTCTCGGAGAGGAGTGGAGGAATCGAACCCAGGTCAGCCGCGTGCAAGGCAAATGCCCTACCACTGTGTTATCACTCCAGTCCAGGAAAGCTGTAACTATTATTATTATTATTATTATTATTTAATTGAATTACCATGAGATACAGTTACAAAGCTTTCATGTTTGAGTTTCAGTCACACAATGATCAAACACCCATCCCTCCTCCAGTGCACATTCCCCACCACCAATATCCCAGGTATACCCCCCTTTCCCACCCTCCCCCTGCCTCCATGGCAGACAATCTCCCCCATACTCTCTCTCTACTTTTGGGCATTATGGCTTGCAATACAGATACTGAGAGGCCGTCACGTTTGGTCCTTTATCTACTTTCAACACACATCTCCCATCCCATATGATCCCTCCCACCATCACTGACTCAGTGACCCCTTCTCTCTCCAAGCTGCCTTCTCCCCCAGCTCATGTGGCAGGCTGCCAACCATGGGGCCATCTTCCTGGCCCTTGTCTCTACTGTCCTTGGATGTCCGTCTCATATTATGTTATTCTATACTCCACAAATGAGTGCAGTCCTCCTGTCTGTCCCTCTCTCTCTCTGACTCATTTCACTTAGCATGATACTCTCCATGACCACCGACTTATAAGCAAATCTCTCCTAACAGCTGCGTAGTATTCCAGAAAGCTGTTAAATATTAGCTGTAAATGGCTGTAAATATTAGCTGCTAAAACCAGGGACAGGTTCATCTGACTTGAAGCTCAGGACACCCTGGGGAGAGAGAGGGGAGTGGTGCTGCCCCCGTTTGCAGTTCTGCTCTGGTACTGCTCACCGGGTGGTGGAGGAGGCCACAGGATGACTTGCTAATCCCCATCCGGAAGCTTCTGGACTGTTGGGGAAACCAGTGTCGAGAGTCTTCAGCCACCGGAAGTTCCCCGGGTCCCGACTGGCTAAACACCAGCAGGGCCTACCCGTCCCCTACCGTGGAATCCTCGCTGTCTTCCAGAGGCCGACGCCAGCAACCAGATCCTCGAGGGCCCCCGGGATGCCACGGTGCTGGCGGGCTCCGAGGCCCGCTTCAACTGCACCGTGTCGCCGGGCTGGCAGCTCCTCATGTGGACGCTGAACGGAGTGGTGGTGCTGAGCCTCACGCCCAGCGAGGTCATCGTCACCAACGAGCGCTTCACCGAGCAGAGCTACCCCGTGGGCGCAGGCGGCGGCAACATCTCGGAGCTGACCATCCACTCGGTGCAGCTGGGCGACGCGGGCCAGGTCAGCTGCAGCCTCCAGGGCAACGGCCAGAGCAGCACGGCCGTCCTCTCCGTCCAAGGTGGGTGGCGGCCGGATGCAGAGCAGGGCCGTGGGGGCTGTGGGGTCACGGCCTGAGGACGGGGGGTCCGCGTGACTCTCGGCCGAGAGACGGCCTCAGGGGCTGGCTGCACACAGGGAGGCTCTCGACTTTCTGAGCCAGCGGAAGTTTGTTGGTTCTCTCTCATCCTTCCATCATTCCCTTTCCCCCTCTCCTCCCCTCCCCTCCCCTCCCCTCCCCTCCTCTCCTCTCCTCTCCTCTCCCTTCCCTGTCCCCTCCCCTCCCATCCCCTCCCTCCCTCCCTCCTTCCTTCCTCCTTCCTTCCTTCCTTCCTTCCTTCCTTCCTTCCTTCCTTCCTTCCTTCCTTCCTTCCTTCCTTCCTTCCTTCCTTCCTTCCTTCCTTCCTTCCTTCCTTCCTTCCCTCCTTCCCTCCTTCCTTCTCCTTTCCCCCTCCCTGCCCTTCCTCCCTTCCCCTCTCCCCCTCTATTTCTCTGTCCTTTCACTTTTTCTTATCAGTTTCTTGTCAAACAGGTCATATCACTTTATTTTATTTTGGTACCTAATAGCTTTTCTGGAAATGTGTCCTAGAGACCTTCTGGGCGAGTTGCAGCCACTTTGTTTAGAGTTAGATGGAGGTGACAATCATCACCTTTTCTCTACTGGTGACATTTCCTTCTTCTCACCAGAATTGCCCCAGTCCATAGCTCTTCTCTACCTCCTCAGGGTTCTTAATGTCAACAATGTTTTCAGTAAATTTATCAAGTCTTTCAGAGGAAAAAAAACATAATATAACTTATTTTTAAAAGTAATATTTGAGGTTCTGACAATAAATAATGTTACATCCTGAGAGAAATAAAAAGAATGACTATCAGAATCCAGAGCCTTGTGATCAGTGTTTACCACGTTACATTCCTCAAAAATGTAGTTATAGATGATTTATAGATACATTGGCCTTACTAGAGCTCTTAACTTCCATGGCAGCTTTTCTTTTGCTCAAAATTTTATTTTATTAAAGCACTGTAAATTACAAAGCTATTCGTAGTTCTCTTTTCATTCCTTTTTGGGTCACACCCGGCGATGCAGAGGGGTCATTCCTGGCTCTGCACTCAGGACTTACTGCTGGTGGTGCTCGGGGGACCACATGGACGCTGGGCATGGAGCCTGGGTCGGCCGTGAGCAAGGCAGACGCCCTCCCTCCCTGCTGTCCTGTCAGCCCCAGAGTTGGGCTTTTGACGTACGATGTTCCATCACCGATCCCACCCCCGATGTCAGCTTTCCCCACCAGTGTTCCCACATCCCTTTTCCCACACTCTCACCCAAGCCCCAGCCCGCCATCTTGACAGGCCCCTTTTGAATCTGGTCAGTAAAGTTTGGGTCTTGTGATTCCCGTGTTGTGGACTGTGGTTTGGATGTTTCGCTCTGTCCCTCCTGAACTCCACCTAGGACCGGAGTCCCCTTGACCCTGACTTGTTGCTCCACATCTAACTCTCCTCCCCCTCTCTTTCACTCTCTGTCTTTCCTTCCTCCCCCTAAGCTCTGGGGCATGACAGAATCTCTTAGATCACTTTGTGTCTTTGGAACTTTTCTTCTATTAATTTGTTTGCCTGGGAGAAATTACCAAAGATTTGGCCTGTGTTTATTTTGTTACAGAATCAGTTTTGGTAATATTTGGTGGAGATATGTGTCTGCCCACGACCACTTGCGTATCCAAATTGTTGGGTCATTACTTTTATGAGCCTTTAACTTTAGGCCACAGTAGTAGTCTAGAAAATGAATTTTATGAGGCTACCTGAGCTATTGGTCTGCTTTGTATGACTGGTAGCTAATAATAAAGCATGGTACATGGGAAGGAAGACGGGAAAGGAATCAAAGGTGTGTGGACTTTGGCCTGATTGTCATCAGTCACCTGCCTTGGCGACTCTTGGCGGTGGATGAGTTTCTTCATCTTTATTTTATTTAATTTTATTATTAATATATTTTGCTTTATGGGTCACACCCAACAATGCTCAGGGGTTCCTCCTGGCTCTGCACTCAGGAGTTACACCTGGCGGTGCTCAGGGGACCCTATGGGATGCCAGGGATTGAACTCAGGTTGGCCGTGTGCAAGGCAAACGCCCTCCCCGCTGTGCTATCGCTTTGGCCCCAAGTTTCTTCATGTTTAAAGTGAGACTAAGGTTCCCTCTGGCCACCTGGAGGGCTCACACTGAGCGTCACTTGTGGCTGAGGACAGGCTGGAGCCTCCAGGGTCCTGCTCGGATCCCGTCACTGCATGGGAAGGTGGGCGACAGACAGGAGGGCCCGGCCATCTCCAGTGGGAGTCTGGCGCCAGGGTCATGTTCTAGCTTCACTGTGTGACCTTGGAAACATCACCTGGTGGCCTTGTGCCGGCCACCTGGGACGGCAGGAGAGCCGGTGCCTCTATGAAAGCTTTGTCATTCACGGTCACTTCTGACCTTCCCAGTAGAAGTTCACGGTGGTGTTAGGCTCCGAAGGGGGCCCAGAGACGAAGAGAACCAGGCCCGGGCCCTGCTCACTGTGCCCTGGAGAGGAGAGAATCACGAGTAATTAACGGCACGGCGTAAACGTTGGTGGGTGAAGTGGGCCAGACACAGACTCAGTTTCCGGCAGGGAAGGGAGACGAGAGAGCAGGCAGCACCTCCGGCTGTGAAGATGACCCCAGCCGGGATGAGCGTGGAGCGTGAGGGCAAGTGAGCGAGAGGGGGCACGCCTCATCCCAGAAGCTCTGGGCCTACGGCCGGCTCACTGTCCACATGTACACGACAGATAAAATTCCCACATCTAAGTGGTTTCATAAAATCCTTCCCCCAAGCCGCAGGCTGCGAGTTGGCTGAAAGCCCTAAAGCCCTAATCTTTAACATACTGGAAATTTCTGTAGCTTTTGTTAGACGTGAGAGGGCAGCACAAGCGTCTCGGGAAGCAAAGATCTTTCCCAAGCCCACACAGAAGGAGCCCACGGCGGGGCAGAACACGTGCCACGGCTCACCTTAGTCGGGAGAGGCGCTGTAGCACTTATTTTGGGAGGGTTTCCGAAGTGGTGCTCGGGGGGCCAGAGAGGCTGCTCCTAGTGATACCGACCTTGGCTCAGGGTGGGCTTGGTCCCTGCCACCGACCGCCATGATAACGCTAGAGCACAAGGAGGAGACGCTGCTGAGGAACCCGCGGTGTCCCCTTGGCATTCAGGCTGCCCGGTCTTCACTGCACACCTGGCTGCCTTGAATATCCATGGGCACACCGGGGGCTTTCCCCGTGTGCCCACTGGCTCAGGCTGTTGCCCTGTGCCTCACGGGCGCAGTCAGATGCTGCTTTTACCTGCCTACTCCCACACATACGTGGAGAGTTTGGCTTTCCTCGGTGGGTCAGAGTTTTCCTGACGGCTGACGTAGAGGGGCGGCTCTCTGTCACACAGGGGGCATGGCCTGGTCCAGCACAAACACCGAAGCGGGGTCCATGGGACACTGTGAGGGAGGAACTTCTAAGTCCTCTTCTCATCAGAAAGACAAGTCTTTCCTCTCCCTCCTGCTGTGTCTGTACGTTCTGGTGGATGCTCACTGAGCTAGAGTGACGACCCTTCCTCAGGACCTGCAGATCACTCCGTCCTGAGCTACAGCTCTGACAAAGTAAGACAATAAAGTGCCAGGTTGAGAGATGGGTTTTAACGGAGCAGAAAAAGGAAAGGCCCTTTATGGGACTCAGACTCCACGGTGCAGCCAGCCTCCCAGGAAGCACTGCTTTTCGTCTGGCACGGAACCAAAGAACTGCAGGATATCTGCGAAAACACAGCTGGGTTTTCTCTCCGTCTCCCTGTCTGTGAGGTCAGGATTCTGCCTGACGTTTGACAAAGGAACGTCCTGCAACAGCTCGAATTCAGAGGCAGACAGGTGAAGCTACTAGAGTGTAAAGGGCTGTGTAGCAATACAAGACAATGTCACCTTCTTGCTAATTAGTTTTGTCTTTAAAAATTTGTTTTTACCCAAGAATAGTAGAGATAAGTACCAGGAGGATTGCTCCACAGCTTGGAAGCTGGCCTCACATACTGGGGGAAAAGGCAGCTCAGATAGAGAAGGGACCACCAAGTAAAGGGTGCTAGGTGGGCCCGCTCGGGATGGGAGATGCGGGCTGAGAATAGACTACAGACTGAACATGATGGCCACTCAATACCTCTATAGCAAACACAACACCCAAAAGGAGAGAGAGAGCAAAAGGGAATGCCCTGCCACAGAGGAGGGGTGGGGTGGAGGGGATGGGGTGGGGGTGGTGGGAGGGATGCTGGGACCATTGGTGGAGGAGAATGGGCACTGGTGGACGGATGGGCACTCCATCATTGTATGACTGAAAAGCAAGCATGAAAGTTTGTAAGTTTGTAACTTTATTTCACGGTGATTCATTAACAAAAAATTTTTAAAAATGTGTTCTTCACAAACATTGCTGATCTCTAATGAATAAGTAGTAGGATAGTACTGTTGTGCTAAAATATTATAATAGACTTTCCCCAATTTGATGGAGGCTTGTCATGATTTCCAATATTGTTAATGATAGAGTTTCCTGCATACGATGTTCCAATACCCACACTCACCATCGGAGTCAGCTTCCCTCGCCAGTGACTCTTGGGCCCCTCTAACCTAACCCTCCTGTACCCCCACCCCTACTGCCATATTTGTAGACTTAGTTCTATAGGTTGAGTCTCAGGTTCTGATGCCGTTGGCTGTTTATGTACTAGTTTCTTTTTGTCCCCGATCTGAGAGAGATGATATGATTATGTCCCTCTTTGGACTGATTGTAAATATTAGCAGATGCCTGCTAAGTGATCTTAGTGACACATTAGCGACAAATAGCATGATTTCATCTTTCCTCGGAGCTGAGTAGTATTTCATTATGTGTATAGACCACAGCATACTAATCTATTCATCCTTTCTTGGACACTTGGGTTGCTCAGAACGTGGCTATTGTGAACAGAGCTGTGGTGAACAGTGGAGCACAGCTGTCTTTTCAGATTCGGTCCTGGAGGAAGGTGCAAGAAGTGGGATTACTGGAAGCTCAGTATGGAAGCTCAATTCTTAGATTTTTTGAGAAGTGTGCACATTGTTCTCCAAAGAGGTGAAACCAGAGACATTCTCACCACCAGGATGAAGGTCCTTTTCCTCCACCTCTGTCCAGGCCAGCACTGGTTGATTTTGCTCATTTTTTTTTTTTTTAAGTGTGTCAGTCTCACTGGTGTGAGATATCTCATTGCTGTTCCGATCTGCATCTTCCCGACGGCAGCTGATGAATGTTATTTCAGATACCGCTTGTTCATCTGGTTGTCTCCTTTGAGGAAGTGACTGTTCAGCTCATTTCCCCATTTTTATTTTTCTTTGTGTTTTGGGTCACACCCAGCGATGCTCAGGGGTTACTCCTGGCTTTGCACTCAGGAATTACCCCTGGCGGTGCTTGGGGGACCATATGGGATGCCAGGGATCGAACCCCGGGTCGGCCTCGTGCAAGGCAAACACCCTCCCCGCTGTGCTATCGCTCCTGCCCCTCATTTCCCCAATTTTTGATGGAATTTTTTGCATAACTTTTAATAAGCAATTTATATATATCTTGGATATTATTAACACTTTGTCAGATGAGTGGTGAGCAAATATTTTCTCCTCATCTGTGAGGTGTCTTTTATATGCTAATTATCATTTCTTCTGCATTGCAGAAGCATGTTAATTTGGTGTCGTCCCATTTGTTTATCTTTGTTTCTGCTTGCTTGGCTCCTGGCACTGAGTTATTGAACAAACCCCCAGTTTCAACGCCTTGAAGAGTTTGGCCAGTGTGTTCTTCAAGATAATTATAGAATCAGGTCTGGTATCAAGGTCTCTAATGAAAAAATAGACATTTAATTTTAATTTAAAATAATGGTAAGCATTGATAGATATAACCTACATAAACTAAAGGTCTTGGAGTAGTCTTCAGTGATTTTTTTTATTGTTAATTTTTTTTTTTTTTTTTTTTTTTTTGCTTTTTGGGTCACACCTGGCGATGCACAGGGGTTACTCCTGGCTCTGCACTCAGGAATTACCCCTGGCCATGCTCAGGGGACCATATGGGATGCTGGGATTTGAACCCGGGTCGGCCGCGTGCAAGGCAAACGCCCTACCCGCTGTGCTATCTCTCCAGCCCCATTATTGTTAAATTTTTGTTATAAAAAAATTTTAGGCATGCCACGTTCCACCACTAATCTCACCACCATGTCCTCTTCCCTCTAACATCCCCAGGTTCCCCCCAGGCCCCAACGTGCTCCCCTTGACATCATATAAGATTTTTATTTCATATTAATTTCTCCGGGCTGGGATGATAGCACAGCGGGTAGGGCGTTTGTCTTGCACGTGGCTGACCCGGGTTCGATTCCTCTATTCCTCTTGGAGAGCCCGGCAAGCTACCGAGAGTATCCCGCCCAAGCAGCAGAGCCTGGCAAGCTACCCATGGCGTATTTGATATGCTAAAGACAGTAACAACAAGTCTCACAATGGAGACGTTACTGGTGCCCGCTCGAGCAAATCGATGAGCAATGGAACGAAAGTGCTACAGTGCAGTGCTATCAATTTCTCCAATAAGACTTAAGTAATGGCAAATAAAATGATCAGAAGAATAAGTCTACAAAAGTCAATTTGTGATGACTAATTGCTGTATGTTTTTAACCTTTCTTAATCAAGTAAGAGGACAACCATATGCACCGGGAGTGAGGGCCTCACTCAGTGCCCCACGGTGGGAAGTTTCCTCTCTCCTCTAAGGAACTCTTTTAATGCTTCTTGTAAAACCGATTTCAGGACTGTGAGTTTCCTAAGCTGCTGCCTCTACAGAAGCTCGGCATAGTTCCTTCAACTCTGAGCAATAATCTAGCTGGATAGAGTGTTCTCGATGAGGTGCTTGTTTCGTTGAGGTGTTGTGCTCTGTCCTTCCATGCTCTCCTGGCCCGTAGAGTCTCGCTTGATGGATCTGTTGTATACACCATGTAGTTTCCTTTTCTGATCTTGCTGCTTTCAGTATTCTGTCTTTGGCTTTTGTCATCCTGAGTACATTGTGTCTTGGAATTTTCCTAGTTGAGTTTTTTTCTTCTTTTTTTGCAGGGACCCTTTAGGCCTCTTTGATCTTGGTACCTGTATTCTTCCTCTGAGAAATTTTTATTGGTGATTTATACCCCACTTTTTTTTTTCTTTTTTCGGTTACGCCTGGCAATGCACAGGGGTCACTCCTTGTTCTGCACTCAGGAATTACCCCTGGTGGTGCTCAGGGGACCATATGGGATGCTGGGAATCAAACCCAGGTCGGCCGCATGCAAGGCAAACGCCCGACCTGCTGTGCTATCACTCCAGCCCCTCTACCCCACCTTTTTTTTTTTTTTTAAATCATACACAGTTAGAAGCTGTTCGTTATGGGTTTCAATGTTCCAACACCCTTTCTCCACCAGTGCACATTTCCCAGTCCAGTGTCCCCAGGTTTCCCTCCCCCCACTCTCCAGCCCCTGTCTGCCTCTGTGGCAGGCACTTTCCTTCTCTCTCTCCCTCCCTCCCTCTCTCCTTTTGGGCACTATGGGCTGCAATGCACATACTGAGAGGTTCTCATGTTTGTTCCCTTACCTGCTTTCAGCACACGCTTCTTATCCAGAGTGACCATTTCCAACTATCTCAATGACTTCTTTAACTATCGTTCGGTTTTCACATTTGCCTTCCTTCCTGTTCCTCAGGGACTCTGGTGATTCTTAGATATTTCCTCTGGAGTTCATCCCGCACTCCCCTGGGGTACTGTTCATTTCCATTTGGACTATTCCCTTCTGCCCTTTGCCTAGCAGCTTCCTCCTTTACGTCTTAGAGCTCCTTGACCTTTGGCTCAGCTGCTGTTATTGTTATCCTGATATTCAGAGTTTCTATTGACTTTTTTTTTTTAATCACCTACCATGCTCTTTATTTCCGGTTGTGGTTTTTTTTTGAACCAGACCCAGGTTCCTCCTGGCTTTGCACTCAGGAATCCCTCCTGGTGTGGTGCTCCGGGGACCATAGATCACATCTGTGTCGGCCATGTGCAGGGCCACCACCTTGCCCCCTGGACTCTCTCTTGGCCTTAATTATTGTCACCTTTTCATCTAGACTCCTATACTTTCTTGTGCTTTGCTGACTCCCCGTGCTATTGTTTCTTCTTGTTCTTCGAACACCCTCACCACAGTGTCACTGAGGACACTCTCGGAGGATTTACTGTTTGTATCTCTGGTGACACTGTTCCCACTCACTGGGCTTGGTGGGTTTCTACATGTCTTCCCCACGCGTGTTCTGGTGTCCTGGCGGTGCTGGTGGCGAGTCTTCGGAGCGCGTCCCCGTGGAGGGTGCTGTGAGGTGAGGCTAGAGGCTGTTCTCCTTCTTCTCTGCCCGTCCTCCTAGAATGATCCTTTGTGAGCAGCGTGTGATTTGTGGAGTTGGTCTGGCGCACAGCCGCTGCAGGAGCTGTGGTGGGGGGCTGCTGGGACCCCCCGCGGGAGGGGGAGGGGCTCTGCCTCCCATCCCAGGAAGGCAGAGGCCAGCCCCACCCGAGATGGTGGAGCAGCTCACAGCAGGTCCTCGTCAGGGGTTTCTAAGTGTATAAAATACAGAAGCCAAAATGTCTGCAAGCTGCTCGCCAGGATTCGCACTCAGCCGGTAGGGAACAGAGCCCGGAATTCCAGGGATTTGGCAATTTTGTGGAAAAGTCAGGACTGAAATCAGAGCCTTTGTTTTTTTTTCTCTAGAGTTTTCTCCATCATATTGAAGGACATTTCAGATGGTTTCTGTCTGCACATTTCGGTGCTGACGTACTTCACCAACGCTGAGCCTTTACCTGGGTTTGTGCTCAGATTATTTCAGTGATACCAGTTGGTATACACACACCAATATAACAGTTTGCAGATGTGTTATACTGTGTGGGCATTGTGATGCATGCGGGTTCTTAATAGATACTTAAATAAAATGAAGATGACATTGCCAGAGTAATAGATCAGGCCCTTCTAGTATCCATCAGTATGTGATTGGAATCCTGGTTTACTATTTCTATACTTGTATTAGATTTGATTCTGATTTAACTTGTAACTAGGAGAATATCTTAAGACCAAGTTGTAGGAAGTTAGGTCTAAAACTCTGTAATTCCAGTGGGATATTACTCAGCTGTGAGACACGGCAGAATCCTGCACTCGGCTGTGGCCAGAGGGAGCCGTGCCAGGTGAGGTGAGTCAGAAAGAAAAAGACAAACACCAGATTCTCTCAGTCATATGCAGAGCTTAAAGAAACAAAGTAAGGGGCTAGACAACCACTAATAGGAACTGTCCTATCCTACAGTCAGTAGAAGTGGGGTTTGGGGGTGCTGGGTGCTGGGGGAGGACCTTGGGGTACCGACAGAGGGACCCTGGTATTGTGGCAATGTCACAGCAGGGCGAGTGCAATCACACTGGGACAACTGTACAAAAATAATTTTACCTTTTTTTTTTGGTTACAGCTATTTTTATTCTTTTTTCTTTTTCTTTAAAAAAATTTATTTTAAACGAATCACTGTGAGATACAGTTACAGATTTACAAACTTTTCATGATTACGTTTCAGTCATACAATGGTCCAGTTCCCTTTCCTCCACTGGTGCCCAACAAAAATAGTTTTTAAAATGCTTTCAGGGAGAAGAAGAAATGCTTGACATGATTTAAGCATCCACCGTGCCGTGTGTAGTACGTGAAACACTTGGTTCTTTCCAGAGGGATGTTTCCAATACTTCAGCATTTGGGTCCCTTCTTTAAACAAACAAAAAAATCCGAGACTCCCATAAATGAAACAAGTGCAACCGGCCGAAGGCAGGGGGAGGTTTGCTTCCACCGCCGAGAACTGTGTCCCCTGGAGTGTAAAGGAATGCAAGGATGGTTCTTCCTTCTCCGCTGGGCTGCGCCTAGATGCACACACGTCTGCAGCCGGCCCCCGGACACAGCGTCTGCTTCTGTCCCCCATATTCTTTCCACTCCGACTGGGGTGTTTTCATCCCCAGCCCTGCCTTCCTCGGGGAACCCAGCAGGTCACCAGACCCTGGGGGGGACGGACAGATTTCCCGCACGCAGACCCAGCCTGTGTGGTCCGAGGGGGCAGGTGCCCTGGACACTGACCGGGAGGTGGAAGTCTAGAAGCGAGAACCTCAGGGTCTTTTCTCAGAGCTTTCTGTTTCCTTCCCTAGCTGTGGGGACACTGTCCATCCCCAAGACCGGACCTGTGCTCAGGAACCAGCCTTGCAATGTCACCTGCAACGCCTCGGGCTGGACCCCACTGCCAGAACTCTCCTGGGAGCTGGAGATCCCGGCGGTCAACTCAAGCTACAGCAACGTCCTGGAGCCTAACAACCCCAACAGCACGTCCAGTGTGCTGACGCTCGTGCCCCAGGACAGCGGGCCCGTGACGTGTGTGGCACGCATGAGGGGGCTGTCTGAGCCCAGGTCGGTCACCGCCAACCTCACGGTGGTCTCTTCCCTGGGTGAGTGAGAACGTGCACTGTGCCGTCAGTGGTGCCTGGGGACTCGGAGGAGGGGTGGGGCGGAGGCAGATCACTCCTATGTCATTTATTTTGGCTTCGGGGCCACACCCGGTGGTGCTCGAGGTTCAGGGATCACTCCTGGGGGGATCTGAGGGGCCCTATACAGTGCCGGGAATTGAACCCTGGTCGGCCACATGCAAAGCAAATGTCCTGTTCATTGTGCACTCTCTCCAGTCTGCTTGCACTTTATTTTTTCATTTAGTTTTATTTTTAAGTTGTTTTCAGGCCAGGTCTGGCAGTGCTCAGGGCTGACTCCTGGCTCTGTGCTCAGGGCTCACTCTTGGCTCTCTGCTCAGGGCTGACTCCTGGCTCTGTGCTCAGGGCTGACTCCTGCTGGGATTCAGGGAATTTACATATATATATATATTTATTTTTGGGTCACACCCAGCAATGCACAGGGGTCACTCCTGGCTCATGCACTCAGAAATTACTCCTGGCGGAGCTCGGGGGACCGTATGGGATTCTGGGAAACGAACACGGGTCGGCCGCGTGCAAAGCAAATGCCCTCCCCGCTGTACTATCGCTCCAGCCCCCAGAAAGGGGCAATTTGCTTCTAAGTAAGATCAAGACCCAGAGCTGCTGGTGGCTGGGGGCTAGTGTGTGTTTCCTGCGAGGTTTCTTTTGTCAAGGAAGCCTGATTTATCAGACCTTCCGTGCAGGTGTGGGCCTGCCAGTCTTGCCAGATGGAGGCTGGGCCGTGAGGCTGGGGGGGCGGGGGTGCAGGGAGGGCCTGGAGGCCTACACAGGCCGTGCCCGCTTCTCTGGGACCCAGAGATACCTGCGGCCCACCAGCCGTTTCTGGGACGTGCCAGGGCACTGTGCTTACTTCTGGGCAAATCCCTGTAAGCCTTGAAGGCGGTGGAGTCAGCCGGTAGCTCAGAGCTGCCCTGTGCCCCATGTTTGTCTGAGGTTGGTGAGAGACCAGGGCTCGGGGTGCCCTTGGGGAAAGATGGGTGTGGCCCCGCCCCGCCCGCCGTGCTCAGAGCACCCCTCAGCCCGCCTGCAGGGCCCAGCCGTGGACGCACAGCAATGTCTTGTGGTTCTAGGACCTGTGG
This sequence comes from Sorex araneus, assembly GCF_027595985.1. NCBI lineage: Eukaryota > Metazoa > Chordata > Mammalia > Eulipotyphla > Soricidae > Sorex > Sorex araneus. The sequence goes on from NC_073303.1 coordinate 202,231,156, forward strand.
AAATTTCCAGCACAGGCCAGAGGTCAGGAGTGACGGTGCTGGTCGTGCGTGTGACCTGGGCTGTCACTGGCCTTTGGGCGTCAGTTTCCCCACTGGAGCTGGCGGGGAGACGCCTGAGGCAGCGGCTCCCTCGTGGCCACCGCCAGTGCCCAGGGTCGGGGGAGCTGAGAGCCGCGCCGAGCTTGGGCCCAGCCCAGAGGTGCCGGGGCCTGGCCACTGGCGTGTTTTCAAAACGCCCCCCCAACTCCTTTAAACGCAGGCCCAGGGGCTGTTGGAATCAGAACCTCCAAGGCCCAACCCCTCTGCCCTCCATGCCTCATCAGGTGTTCCTCCTCAAGTGCTCCTCTCCTCTCCGCAGACGCAGAGAGCAGACAGCCCGGGTCCACCCTGAACCCTGCTATTTTGCCTCTTAAATTTACTGTCCCACTTTGAACAAGCCACTTCACTCCCTGTGCCTTGGTCATCTCTGTCACAGGGAGATAAGCCTCAGAGGCAGTGTGGGGGCCAGAAAGGCCCTGCCGGCAGGCTCCGAGCCAGACCCCAAGGCCGTCCATGGCCCCTTGACAAACACCACCCAAGGGGGCATGTGGAGTGAAGGGCACTGCGCTGCTGGGTTTCACTTGAGGTGTTTGTGCCCTCAGACTGTCCCGAGCACTGTTTGAAGAGCACTAGCGAGGTTCATTTTCCTTTCCTCCACGGGCAGGGGAGGGACGGTTGGAGAACTCTCTGGCCCTGTGGGCCGCGCGACCCCAGGGGACTGTCCATGCAGCAGGTGCAGCCTGGCAGGAGGAGGAGACGGAGCAAAGGTCCTGGGGATTTCCACGGCAGTGACTCTGCCGGTCCCCTGGCATCATTTATTTTTCTTTTTGGGTCACACCCAGTGATGCTCAGGGGTGACTCCTGGCTCTGCACTCAGGAATCACTCCTGGCAGTGCTCGAGGGACCCTATGAGATGCGAGGATTGAACCCGGGTTGGCCGCGTGCCAGGCAAACGCCCTCCCCGCTGTGCCATCGCTCCAGCCCCGCCCCTGTCCCTGCATTTCTGCCCGACTGCGTGATATTCGGGCTCCTCAGCACCGCACTGTCATCCGCGTCGCCCTTTCCCACCCACTACCCGCGGGGACCGGGATCTCGAAGCGGGTGCGAGCGTCTCCCCAGAGCAGAGGCCCCTGGAGACGAATGTCGAGGATGCTGGCCTCAGTCCCGGCGCCCTGTGTGGTCTCTGAGCCCCATCAGGAGTGACTCTGAGCACAGGGCCTGGAGCAAGCCCCGAGCACCCCTGGGTGTGGCTCCCCACAAATCAACAAAAACCCAGAAAAAATCAAACGAGGCAGGTTCTTCCGTGTTGGTGCCCTCTGAGTGGGAGGCTCATCGGCGAGGCGGGACGTGTCTCTGCTGCACGTGGTGGTCGGGCTTGGGGACAGGGCTGCCAGGGCCGCCCCAGCACCCTGACTCTGCCTTGCTCTGCTCGGCTCCTCCCTGGGCAGGGACTGGAACCCAGGGCAGGCGTGAGTCAGAGTGACGACGGCAACTGTGGGAGGCCATGCCCCTGATAACACCAGGCAGAGCAAGGGTGTTGATTTTTTTTTTTCCTCCTCCCTGCGGTGTAAACTGAGCTTTGGACCTCAGAGCTCACCGAGCACCCGGGCCGGGTCCCCTGGGAAAGCTCCCGGTGTTTGCCTGCGCCCCCGGGCGGGAAGCAGGGTGTCACCGTGACCTGCCTCTCCCTGCCAGCTCCCAACTCTGGGGCCGTGCGTGGGCAAGGCTGGCACTCCCGGGGAGCACGGGCCCAGGGGTCCAGCGGGAAGGCGGGGACCGGTGCTGGTGTCAGGAGGTGGGACCCCCTGGCCAGTGCCGTGGGGGCGACTGTGAGCGGAGAAGGCGGGAGTGTCCCGCCAGGAGGCAGGTGGCTTGGCGCTGGCCCCACTGACGATTCTGCATTGGCAGTGGCGCCAGCGGCTGGCATTCCCGCGGGGTCTGGGGCTAGAGGGCCAGGCGGGTTGCTCTCTGGGTGGGGGGACACGGGTTTGTTTTCCTTTTTCTTTAGTTTTGGAAGCTTGAAACTTTGTTTAAACACTGCGATTTACAAAGTTGCTCCCAATACAGCAGTTTCACACATTCAGTGCTCCAACACCAGTCTCATCACCAACACTGGCTGTTTTATTTTTTAATTTTTTTTTTTTTTTTGTGAAGGGGGAGGGCTCACGCCTGGTGGTGCTCAGGGGTTACGCCTGGCTCTGCACTCAAGAATTTCTCCTGGCAGTGCTCAGGGAACCGGAACAACATGGGATGCCGGGGGTCAAACCCAGGTGGGCCACCCTTCCCTCCCCGTTGTGCCGTCTCTCCGGCCCCAGCACTGGTTTGTTTTAAAGCTCTAATGCTGGGGTTAAAAGCCAGGGGAGGGTCTGAGTCTGTCTCCTTCCCTCTCTGCCGCAATTTGGGAAACTGCTTCCTCTCCTGGGCTCTCCCAGCCCATCGAAGTGGGCAATGTGGAGACACAGTTCTATTCATTCATTTATTTATTTTTCACTGGAGCGATACCACAGCAGGTAGGGCGTTTGCCTTGCACTAGGCCAACCCGGGTTCGATTCCTCTGCCCCTCTTGGAGAGTTCGGCAAGCTGCCAAGAGTATCTTGCCCCCATGGCAGGGCCTGGCAAGCTACCCCTGGCGTATTCGATATGCCAAAACCAGTAACAACATCTCACAATGGAGATGTTACTGGTGCCCGCTCGAGCAAATTGATGAGCAATGGGATGACAGTGACAGTTATTTATTTTTATTTATTTTATGTTAATGAATCACCGTGAGATACAGTTATAGAGTTACAAACTCTCTTGATTATGTTTCAGTCATACAATGCTCAAGTACCTGTCCCTCCACCAGTGCCCATTCTCCACCACCAATGTTCCCAGTATCCCTCCCACCATGCCCATCTCCCCCACCACCCCACACCCACTTTCCCCCATCTCTGTGGCAGGCACATTCCCTTTCACTCTCTCTCCTACCTGGTTTGCAATATGGGTAGTAAGTGGCCATCATGTTTGGTTCATGGTCTACTGTCAGCACGCATCTCCCATCCCGAGCGAGCCCGCCAACCGTCCTTTACTTGGTGGCCCCTTCTCTACCCCAGCTGCCTTTTCCCTTGGAGACACAGCTCACAGCTTTAGGAAAAAGGTTTTGACTTCTCACAATCCTTTTTCCCTCTGGGCATCTAAATATGAGGAAAAAATATAGAATTGTCTTCTGCATATAGGCTCAGAAGAGTACTCAGACTCTTCATTTATCCCTGTACCTATGTACCCATCCATCCATCCATCCATCCATCCATCCATCCATCCATCCATCCATCCATCCATCCATCCGTCCATCCATCCTCCAACCCCTCCCACCCATTCATCCATATTTTTCTGCCTCTCCACCCATCCATCCACCAATCTATTTATGCACCCACCCACCTGTTATCTTCCACTTATCCCTCCATCCTTCCTTCCTTCCTTGCTCACTCCATCACTTATCCATTCCAACACACCCATCCACTCATTCATTCATCTGTCCACCCAGTCACACATCTAGTCCTGCACGCATACATCCATTCATGCATCTGTCCCTCTGCCTGTCCATATGTCCATCTATTCACTCAACTGTTCACCTATTCATCTATTCTACCATCCATCCATCCATGTCCATTCATTCATCCATCCTCTCATCCATGGGTCCATGCATCTTCTTATTTGTCCATCCGTCCACCCAATCCATGTGACCAATATGTGACCGGGAATCGAGACACACCGACTTATTCTGAGCGCTTAACTTTGGCACAGGGGTAGCCAATGGCGACTTCAGGATCCGTGTTTTAAGACTGATATGCTAAGCAAGAACATGTAGGAGCTGCTCTTAATTGTAGCCTCTGATTCCAAAGTGCTGGAGGGGCCTTAGCTTAAAAGCAAGCCTTAGCGTTCTCGAGAGGAAGTCTGTTGTTTAAATATTTCTTATGGCAAATCATCTAATAAAATACCCACGTACTCAGAGCAGAGTGACAGTTCTATTGAGGAGCAATTCCCATTTAAATAGCTCAGCTTAAAGGTCTCCTGGTTTGACTGCAGCGGGGCTGGGGAGGGAGGTGAAGAGCCGGATAAAGGCCCTCTGGGAGGCCGCGGTTCCCACGGGCCAGTGGGCAGGGCCTGGCTGGTGAGGGCGGGCCTCCCGCTGGGCTCACTGAGCATTTGCTGTGTGGCCAGGGCAACTGCGGTGCCCGGGGCTTAATTGTATGTAATTTTAATTAACGTAAATTCGAGCTTAGCTAACCGTGGGGCACCCAGCGTGGTCAAGGCGGCTGTTCACCATCCAAATGGCTTTTCCTTCTCTGCCCCCTTCTCCCCGCTTCCGTCCCCTGCTGATCCCGCACTGCAGAAGCTGGTTTCCATAGGCCCAAGAGGGAGTCGCGGGCTGGAAATGGGCTCAGGTCCCACCCTGAGGCCTTAAAAGGGGCCCAGGTGCCCCCACTTGGTGTGGCAGAGACGCGTCCTCCCAGTCTTCCCAGCGATTACTGCTCCAAACTTTTGTTTTTTCTTATCTTTAGACACACACAAGTGTCCCCCCACCAGGTAAGCCCACTCCACACAGCTCCCGCAAGGAACCTCAGTTCTGTTGTCTAGATTTCCTGGCTTGGTTATTATTTATCTATATTTCTGTCTGTCTGTCTGTTTGTCTTTGCTTTTTGGGTCACACCCGGCAATGCTTTGCACTCGGGAATCACTCCTGGCAGTGCTCAGGGGACCATATGGGATGATGGGCATTGAGCCACAGGCAAGCAAATGCCCTCCCCACTCCAGCACCCCTCCCCTTCTCTTTTGATTTCAGAGCCACACCCAGGATGCTCAGGGCTGTCTCCTGGCTCTGCACTCAGGAATTGCTCCTGGTGCTTAGGGATGCATTTGATGTGCGGCCAGGGTGACTATGGCGTCTGGGGTTTAATTGTAGGTGATTTCAATTAATTTTAATTTTCGGGGGGATAGAACCTGGGTCAACCACAAGCAAGGCAAGCACACTGCCCGCGTCACAATGTCCACATTGCAGATTTATAAAAAATAAATATATTTTGGCCTCTATATTTGTTTCCACATTTATTTTTCAGGGGTTCAGCCCTGTTAGGAGGGGCCATGCTAGTTACTGAAATCAAATTAAGCAAGACAAAGCATGTTTCCAGAATATGGGCAGTAGGTCCCAATCTTGCTGAAACCTCAAGGCGGAGGGAAATGAGAGGTGCCTGGAGGCAGGCCCTCGGGTCTGTGTGGGGGAGCAGGCCATGTGCAGTGACCGGCTGGAATGCCCACTCCTGCCCTCTTGCCCGTGGATCCCACTGGAAATGACTTAGATGCCCAGAGTGCAGGGTTCGAGTTAAGGAGCGACGGGAGCTACACTCTCTCCAACCATCTGTTTCTCCTTTTCCTGTTGTGCTCTTTCTTCTGGTTTTCTTTCTTTATTTTTTTGGCTTTATGGGTCACACCTGGCGAGGCACAGGGGTCACTTCTGGCTCTGCACTCAGGAATTACTCCTGGCCGGTGCTCAGGGGACCATATGGGATGCTGGGAATCGAACCCGGGTCGGCCGCGTGCAAGGCAAATGTCCTCCCCTATGTGCTATCGCTCCAGCCCGGGTTGTGCTCTTTCTGCCCCTCAGTTTTATCTGCAGGTATCGCACACAAGGGTGGAGCCACCCAGCACCACCCTTCCAGGGGGTGCATGTTCCCGCACCCAGCCTTATCTAACTGGGAAGGCAGAGGCGTGGCCTGGCCTATGGACTGGCCCCGGGCAGGCCTTTGTGGGCCATGGACCACATGGCAGGGTGTGGCCTGTCTCACACCCTGAGCCAGGACCTGACCCAGGACGTCTTGCCCCAAGGACAGGCTGCAGGGCTCGTCCCCTGGGGTCTGCGCTAGACCCACAGTGTGTGTGGCAGCTGCCTGATCTCATGCCCAGGCAGGGCCACTGACATCTCTTTTTCCCCTTTGACCTTGCAGGTGGCAGCGGGCCGGGTCCGGCCTTGCCCACCTGGGCCATCGTGCTCCTGGCCGTCTCGCTTACGCTGCTGTTGATCCTGATTATCACCCTGGTGGTGATATTCTGCTGCTACTACCCCCGGAGGCGCGAGAAGAAAGGTGACTCTCAGGGTATCTGTCGTGGGTGCTTGGGGACTCCTGGTGGAAGCCACCGGGCTCGCCAGTGCCTTGCTGACTGCCAGGGCTGCTTTATGCTGCCGTTCTTGTCTATTAAAAAATATATATATTTAAACAAGTTTAAGTATTATGATTTAAAACTGTGGCCATAATAATAAGTACCAGGCATACAGTGTCCCAACACCGGTCCTATGGCTGCTGTCAGCTCCCCCCACCCACGTCCGCAGATTCTCTCCCACCCACAACGTGCCACCTTAACCAGTACATTTCCCCCCTCTGGTTTCTGGACCGCACCCAGAGGTGATCAGGGCTAATACTCAGAGGTTACTCTTGGTGGGACTCGGGGAACCACATGTGGTGCAGGAATTTGAGGCTGGGTCAGCCGCATGCAAGGCAAGAACTCACTGTACTATTGCTCCAGCCAATATTTTGAGTGTAATTATTATAGTTTGGGTCCCCTGCTTACGGTAAGAATGGAGCTGTGGTTTAGCTACAGACGTATATGCCACCTCTACACCAACCGATGTGCGCAGGGCCCCTGCCCCCTCTCACCCCTTATTATTATTCATAATAACTCTCCTGACTTTGCTTATGTAATTTTCTTTTTATAGCATGGAGTTACCAGAGTGAAGTAAGGTAAGCTTGAAACGACATCCATTTCCTGAAAACCAACAATATCCATGTGGACTCACACATGCACACACGCACAGATACACCCTAGCATGCATGAGCACACATTTGTGGGATCTGGGGAGTCTTTTCTCACAGTTGAATACTGAAAATGGGCAGCCAGGAGCAAGTGTTGTCCACGCCCACGGGGTAATGGCCACGCCCACAGAGCAGTGATCACGCCCACACAGTGGAGACCACGCCCACAGGTCAATGGCCACGCCCACAGAGCAGTGGCTATGTTTACTCCAGAAACCCATGCCCACACGGTAATGGCCACACCCATAGAACAGCGTTCATGCCCACACATTAGAAACACACCCACAGGGCAATGGTCATGCCCAAGGGGTAATGGCCACAACCACAGAGCAGTGGCTATGCTCATACTTTAGAAACCACGCCCACATGGTAATGGCCACGCCCACACAACAGTGGCCACGCCCACACAACAGTGGCCACGCCCTCACACAAAAAACACGCCCACAGGGCACTGGGCACGCCCACAGAGCAGTGGTCACGCCCACCGCTAGAAACCACGCCCACAGGGCCACTGCTAACTCCCCAGGACAGGTCCAGGACCCTCGGTCTTCCTGGGGAGGGAGAGGGTTTTCCCTTTGCAGCCTTTTCCACCAGCCCTTTGCACTTTGAGCATGACTGGGCCCTCCCTGCTCCTCTTAGAGTGACCATTCCAGGTGTGAAGTGAGGTGGGAGAGGTCCTGCTGAGATCAGGCTGCCGCCCTGGGCCAGCGGGCAGGAGGCAGCTGAGGAATCCCTGCCATTCCCACCTGCCTCTGGGAGCAGCTGCGGGTGTTTCAGGACTTGGAACCACGCGACAGGCAGTTCTGAGCACTGTCAGCAGAACTATCAATGCAGGAAGCGAAGGGTCCTTATTTTGGGGGGGGCAGCCACACCCTCTGGGGGTGGGGGCTACTCTGGTTCAGTGGTCGAGTTGCTCCTGGGAGTGCTCAGGGGACCACGCGGTGTTGGGCATCAGCCAGCGGTTCCTGGGAGCACTGTCCACAGTCTAGCCGTCTCTCCATGCACAGGGAGGGCTTCAGACCACAGTGCCTTTGCCGGGCTGTTCTCACAAGGCCACCCCTGGTTAGCTGAATCCTACCAGATAATTGAAAAGTCCCTTTTGCTATGACCGGGCTTGGGTTGTCTCGGTCCTGGCACGGTGCTGCTGACCCTCTCCCTCTCGGCCGGCCGGGAGCAAGTGCAGCCCGAGGGGGCGGTGGGCAGTGTCCCGTGGGCGGCCGCCCTCTGCCACCCGAGTCTGACGTCTCCGTCTGATGCCAGGAAACCTGCGGACGTGAAACCAAGTTCAACCTCGGATGTCAAGACCAGAGGCGGAGAGGAGAACTCGGGCTACATCTCTGACGAGCGGCAGACCCACAGCGAGAGGGCGGGCGGGCAGAGGCAAGACCCACCCAGGCGGCACAGCAGAGAAGGTGCCGGGGGAGTCTCTCTCTTGGGGGGGATTTTTAGAGGAGGGAGGAGTTCTCAACTAGGTGCATTCTTGTTTTTAATTATTATTTATTGAATCACCACGAGATACAGTTACGAAGCTTTCATGCCTGAGTTTCGGCCATACAAAGGAGTTGGAATATTTTTGAGACACAGTTTTTTGGTATTTTTTTTGGCCTTTTGGGTCACACCCTGTGATGCTCAGGGGTTACTCCTGGCTCTGCACTCAGGAATTACTCCTGGCGGTGCTCGAGGGACCATATGGGATGCTGGGGATTGAACCTGGGCTGGCCACGAGCAAGGCAAATGCCCTCCCCGCTGTGCTATCGCTCCAGCCCTTTGGTCATACAATGATCGAACACCCATTCCTCCA
>NC_073303.1:202244840-202292340 GCF_027595985.1 Sorex araneus
CCCACGGGGCCCGTTGGGGGAAGGTTCTGGATGGCGATGCGGGCGTGGAACCATGCTCCTAGCCCTGCATGCGGGCTCCTGCTCGCTCCCGTTCCCAGGTCCTCTCTGTGGCTCTGTGCAGTGCGTCTCCCGGGCCAGGGTGGTGGGTGGGTGGGTGGGCAGCGCCTGCGGGCAGAGGTGTGTGATGAGCAGTGGCGCCCCATGGCTGCAGGATGTTTCCTATGGGCCCCCTTGGCCACTGGTCTCCACCCATTAAGGGCACTTGTCTCTCTTGCCAGGTGTCCGGACACCACCAGACGCGCCCAGGAAGCAGGACCCGTGTTTCCTTTGCGGTGGCAAGTCCTCGGACCGTCAGGAATGCGACCTTGGTGTAGTGCTCTCCTGCACGGCAGCCCTCCTGGCTGCTGAGGTCTCCGACCAGGCGCCGTGGCCTGGGAGGACACTGCCCACACCAGCCTGCCACGCTGGCCATGCTGGACTCTTCACTGCGGTTGGAATCTGGCAGTGGGAAAAGGAACAAAGGGACCAAGTCAAAGCTGCTGCTGTTTCCGGCCGGCTCCACCGGCCTCCACCCAGCACGCCTCCTCTCGAACCCCGCAGGCGGAGGTGGGACTGGCCAGTGCGTTTCCCAGCCCAAGTCGGACGGAGATGCCATGGAGGAGTGTGGGCAGTTGGCGCATTACTGCTTCTTAGAGAGAAAAAGGAGCACAGAAATGAGTGGCCATGGGCAAGGTCGGATTGTCTGGAAAATCCGAGGACACAGGCTGCCAACACAGAGACATGCTCCAGAGGAGGGGTAGGGTGCAGAGCGGCCCTGTCGCTGGGTCTTCCTGGGCAACCTGCACGCGGATCCACCTCCTCTTTTGTGTCCTTGAACCACACGGATGTGGATGATGCTGTGTATGGGCTGGAGAGACCACAGATGCCACCAACACACTGTCACCGGATTGCGTGTCATTTAATAAAGGAGGAAGTACCACCAGCATGTGTGATACGCCTTTGCTTTCTCCCCCCTCAAGTCTTTGCTACTCAGGAGGGGAAGACTCACGTGGTAAAGAATCAAGCATTTTCTAAGACGCGAGGCAGAGGACTGGAAATTGGCATCTTTGGGCATCTTTTCACTGGTCGCTGTGCATGTGCCTTGCTCCAAGTTAACACGAGTGCTGTTCGTAGGAGTAGAGCCCTGGTCTTTTCTGAGCCCCCTTTCTCTTGGAGATAATCAGAGCATCTTTCACTGCCTACCTGCCTCATCAGATTTCCCCTGCAGGCAGGGCTAGGATGATGCTGAGCTCTGCCCAGGTTGGTGGAGAATTCGGTGACAGTAATTGGGAAGCTGCTAGGAGAGTCATGCCCAACCATGCTGATGCCCAAGCAGAATCTCACTTCTTTATTTATTTATTGAATCACCGTGAGAGCAGTTACGAAGCTTTCCATTTTAAGTCTCTGTCATACAATGATCAAACCCCCATCCCTTCACCAGTGAACATGTTCCACCACCAAAAACCCCAGTATACCTCCCATCCCGCCCCTCCCCCTGCCTGTGTGGCAGATGATTTCCACTTTACTCCCTCTCTATTTTGATCACATGCAATTTTTCGATAAAAGGAACCACTGTTGGGGCCGGAGCGATAGCACAGCGGGTAGGGCGTTTGCCTTGCACGCGGCCGACCCGGGTTCGATCCTCGGCATCCCATATGGTCCCCCAAGCACTGCCAGGAGTAATTCCTGAGTGCAAAGCCAGGAGTAACCCTTGAGCATTGCTGGGTGTGACCCAAAAAGCAAAAAAAAAAATTTATTAGTGAATCACTGTGATGTACAGTTACAAACTTGTGAACTTTTGTGTTTGCATTTCACTGATACAGTGATCATTCACCCATCCCTCCACCAGTGCCCATTCTCCTCCACCAATGATCCCAGTATCCCTCCCACCACCCCCACCCCATCCCCCACCACCCCACCCTGCCTCTATGGCAGGGCATTCCCCTTTATGAACGACTATTATTATTTGGAATTTTCCCCAACAACCAGACCTGCCGAAAAGGCATCATTAGATAATTTGTTTTCTATTGCTGATTATGAGGCGCATATGATGTTTGACATTTTAGTAATAAGTCTGGAGGGATTTCTGCCAAAAGCCGCTGGGTTCCGAGATTGGTTTCTGTGCCCCTGGGATCATGGCCGTCCAGGACCCAGAGGAGCAGTTCATGGGCGGCAACTCGGGGCCTCATCAGGGCGGGGAGAGTCTCACTTTTGAAATGGGTTAATGTTTCAGTGAATTGCTTAGTTACTGAGTACATGATGCAGATTAAAAAAATATTTTAAACTTTCAGTTAATTTTTAAAACTTTATTTAAGCACCGTGATTTATAAAGTCGGTCATAATCCGGTTGTTTCAGGCATTCACTATTCCACCACCAATCCCACCACCAGAGTGATGTGTGACCTTCCCGCCACCAATGTCCCCAGCCTCCTGAGCCCACAGTCTGCTCCTTAGCAGGCTCTACTTAATTTATATTGTTTATTGCAACAAAAGGACAATTGTTAAAAAATACGTTGGCAAAATAAAATTTGTGAAAATTGTTCTCTCTCACCATGGGGTCATTAAAGTCTGTGTCTGAGGGTTTGCTGAGCTGCTTGTTGCCGCTTGAGTCTTCTGTGTTATTGGTTTTGTTTATTGGGCTAATTTAACTTCTCTGCTCTTTCCCCATCTTATTTGGTGTGCTCCTGCTGGGCTGTCAGTGCTGTGGAGTTTGGAGGTATTGGGGGCCGCATATGTGGCCACATGCTCTAGCAACTTCAGACTCAGTGGAACTGGGCCCGTGAGTTTCAGAACCAGCCTGGCTTGGCGTCTTCTGAGATGACAGGTGGGGCTGTGAAGCGGGGCTGTCGCTTACATGGGGGTGGCTGTGGGGATGTGGGTGTGGATGCTGGGACTTACGGGGGGTGGTGTGTGGGAGGCTGCCTGTCCCCAGACTGAGATCATGCCAGGGTTTTCGCCTGAAAAACCAGTGTATCTGGAACTTTTCATCTGGTATCTCTGCAGAGACTAGTCGAGAAGCAGTAAAATAGGGCCACTGGCATGAGGGCAGCTGTAGGGTGTAGGTGTGGCAGCTGGGGCTTTGGCAGGGTGGGGGGAGACTCAGCCCACTCCCCTCCCAAGGGTACTAGACCTGTGTACCTGTGCATTTTACTGGCAGGCTTGTGGAGTGATGCAGTGTCTTCATGAGACACTACACTCACCTCTTGCCAGTTCAATGAAAGGTACATCAAAATTCTATGTGCTGTTGTGATGTGTACAATGATTGTGTGATCTTGAATCTATCCTGTATCTGCTCCTGTGAATCAGCAACTAACTTGAGGGACATTTTCTGGAACAGCATGGGGTGGTGCCAAGTATTACTCACTCTGATTGGACGGTCTGCGGTTCCTGTCCACTGTGATTGGTTGATTCTGGTTGGGCAATCAATGCCTGGACAAGATGTATTCTGATTGGGTGGTGTTCTTGCCTGACTGTTATTTTTAAATACTGTGAATGGCATTTTAGAACTTGGAGGGTCCTGAAAATAAAATGACGGTGCAAAAAAGAAAATAGAAAAAGAAAAAGTGCATCCCTAAAGGAAGAAAATTGGCAGCCTGTTTTTCTAATTTCTTTGTAGTAGGACTAAAATATAACATTTCCCAAGCCATAAATACTGCTGCCGTACCACTTTTGCAAGAGTCCTAATGGAAAAATCATCAGTTCACCTGCTTTGAAATGAAACTCTTGTTTATGGTCTTGACTCGCCGTCCATGTGGATCTGTCTCTCTTCACCACTCTCGGGTGGGTTGCCGTCCAGGAGAGAGACAAAGGTTTCTGAGACTCCAGGGTTTCAAGGAAAATGCATCTTCTTCACTTGATCATCTGCCCCTTGTAAACCACCTGGGACCCGTATCCTAGTCCAGGCAAACGTCACTGGTAACCTTTGGAATGCCTTTGGTAACCTTTCCAGAACCCCCTACTCTGCGGGCAGTCCATAAATATTGATCTTCAAGGGGCCACTATTGGGAAGATGGTACATGGAAGCTCCACGGATGCTTGCCATCTGCCTGCTCTAAGAATACTTCTGTGTTTATTTCAGGAGTTGAGGGGTGTTGCATGTAGAATATAATGAACCCTGGGGAATGGTGCCAAATGATTTCCATCAACATTTCCCCAACTTCTGGGCTTGTTGAATCATTCAGTCTCCAAAGCTTTTTTTAAACTTCTGAGGGTAGGGGACTCTTCCCTGGGTCACTCACCAACAGATTCCTCCAGGTGGTTATTCCAACCATGTTTCCCCAAGGGACCCCCAGCCAGCTTTTCTCTCCTCAGAGGTAAATGCTTCAAGCAGCACCATCGAAAATGCAATAACTAACGGGAAATTAAATAGAATCTGTGACTCATTTCTGCAGTGATCCCAGCCACAGGTACCCAGTCACTGTAGGGGGCCCACAGGAGCTGGGTTGGGGCCAATTACAGCTTTCATTGCTGTAGAGGGTTCCAGTGCAGCGTGTGGACCTAGAGCCAGTTTCTCGGAAAGGACCTTGATGGATTGAGACTAGGTTCTTGCAGCAAGTGCAGAACTCCATGTTTTCTGTCAGTGTTGGGTCTGCATGCTTGTCCACTTTGACTCAGGAATCCTGCAGCCCTCACTGCCCTCCCTGCAGCCGACTCTCAGCTGAAAATGGGGTTTGTGAGGTGGAGAAGCCGCTTCTGCTGCCAGCAGGAAGGGGTGGGCGTGTGGGGGAACCGGGGTATGGCCCAGAAAGATCAGGAGGCGCCTGCGGCTGGGAGAGAGCTCACAGCGGGGAGGGCGCCTGTCGTGTTACACAGCTGACCCTGGTTTGGTCTTTAGCGCCACATACAGTTCTCCAAGAGCTGCTAGGAGTAATCCCTGAGCACAGAGCTGGGGACAAGCCCCGAGTACTGCTAGGTGGGGCTCCAGTCCTCCCCAGCTCCCTCCAAAAGATAAAGAAGGTGCCCTGGTGATGAGGCGGCAGATGCATGTCAATCAAAGCCTTCGGCACAGGGTCCTCCTCAGGGAAATGGCACCTGTCCACCGAGCCCGGGGTCCATGGCCACCCCCTGATGACCACGGCAGATGCTTAGAGTAGCCACCCAGGAGCCACCCCCCCCAGCCCCGTGCCCTCCCTGTGGAAAACAGTTGGGCTCTGAAGCCAGGCTTCTATTTCTAGGTGTTTCCAGACCAAAGAGGAAAGGCTGCTGGCACAGGGCGGGGCCGGGCAGAGGTGACCAGAGACGCTGCTCAGGATGCTTGCGGTGTCCTCCAAACGCTGGCGTTTTGGTGCTGATGGTGTCCTGGGGAAGGGCTTCCTTCCTGCTCGAAGAGGGGCCCACCCCCTGCAGGACAGCGGAGGGAAGCTCTGGGGTGGGCTGCCCAGGAGAGGAGCAGGGGGCCCGACAGGTATGGGTGGGAGCTGGAACCTGCAGGGCTGAGGGACAGGGAGATTCCCCCGATCCCCTCCTGCGAATCAGCAACTAACTTAAGGGCCATTTTCTGGGACAACGTGGGGTGGTGCCGGGTACTCATCTTTCTGGTCGGGCAGCATGTGTAGCACGTCCATCGTGGTTGGTCGGCACCCTCGCACTGGCCACTCTACTTGGGCAGTGCCTGTGCCACCTCCATGCTGACTGGGTGGTGTGGAAGCCTCTGTGTTGTGTTGGAATACTGCGAATGGCATTCTAGAACTGGGAGGACTTTAATGCACCCCAGGGAGAGAGTCAGCCAAGCCATGCCAACTGGGTGGGGGCTGGGGGCAAGGACTCCATCCCCCACCACTCTGCTCTTGCCTCCTGCTGCCCAAGCCTGACAGAGGGTGCAGGAGTCCTGCTGGTGTTCTTCACGCTGGGTGGGGAAGGAGAGAAAGCGCTGTGGAGGGCCAGGAAGGAGCCGCTCCCCAGGGGGCTGGGAAGGGGCGTTTCCACTCTTCCCTCCACCCCATGGGGGCGGCCGCTAGAGGAAAGGGCTTTGGCTGCGTCCACCTTGAATGCACCAGAGGGCTTGGCGGGGGACTTCTCAGGTTCTCTCTGCTGCTCATCCTGACAGCCACGTTTGTATGCACAAGCGTATGCATGCACATGTGTGCCCCTGCACGCAAGCACATACATGCAGCCTCACGGCCACAAGTCCCTGGCCCAGCTCTTGTGCTGCTGTGCGGGGGCGCACCACCTGGAGGGAGCTGCGTTTCCCGCCTGCAGATGGTGAATATTTAATTCACCCCTCTCAAGCTGTGAGCCCTGCCCCGGGGCTGGCCGGGTGGGACGCACTGCGGGCCTCTCGGGGTGGATCCCGACCAGAGGCAGCGCGAGCAGGCTGGCTGGGCACTGGCCGCAGCGGCCCCGAGGTGCCCTGCTCTCCTGCCCACTGCCCAGGTGCGGGTGGAGGAGTCCCTGCCGGCCGGCCCCTCCCTGCCAGGCTGGTGGAGCTGAGGGCTCGGAAGCTCCCAGCGGTGGCCGTGGAGAATGTAGCACTCGCGTATCGATGGCGTTTCTCTTCCGAAGCTTGGGAATATTTCACAGGCAACTCCACTTGGGAATTGTTGGTGATAGTTGCTTCAATTTCATGGCTAATGAAGTTTGAGGTAGTTCGAATGATGGCAAATTATTGTCTAAATCAAACACTAATTTAAAACCCTCTCACTCTGGCTAATGTCCCCCACCCCCTAGGAAGTGCCGTTTGGACTGGTTAAGAGAAATGTAATCATCTGGAAGCTTCCAGAGTGATGCCTTCGGGGGGGGGGGGTGGGGGTGGGGGAAAGCACTACTTCCTCTCCCCCACCCTGTGTCTGCCTGTGCATATGTGCACACATGTGTGTGAGCATGGCTGTGACTGTGTGCGTATATGAATATGTATGCATTGTGTGTGCATGCCTATGTTAGTATGCACATGCGTGCTCACACAGTACATATACATACATGTGGTAGATAAGCACACCCTGCTCATGTGGCATGGTATGTTCGTGCACTTATGGCATGACTGCATGCTCATAGGTAATGCACACATATATACAAATGTGCGTACCTATGGTATAGCACACACACATGCATGCACTTTGGCATGTCACATGCGTGCACACATGGCTTAATATGCATATGTGCATGCACTTTGGGAGTGCATACGTGTGTGCAGTAGGGTAGGTACATGTATTCACACATATGTATGCACATGTATGCACACAGCATATGTGTGTGTATGAAAAGTGTGGAGGGAGAGATGGTCTGTGCTCATGACAGGGGCGACCCAGAAAGCCCATGAGCCACAGCTGGACACACAAAAGAAAGGGCGCACGAGGACAGAGGGGAGCTAGCGGGAGCCACTGAGAGCAGGAAGAGCCGGCAGCAGGAAGCTACGTTTCAGGTGTCTGACCTTGAACTTCAGAATTGTGATAAAACAAATTCTGTTGCTGTCATTCCCCCGGTGTGCGGTGTTTACTGGGGTGTGCCAGCGAGAGCGTGTTGTCTGGAATACTCCGTCCCTCTGGGCAGTGGCCGCCTTTCCCGGGGCCCTTTCCAGCAGCTCCCACTCTCTGCCCTTTCCGATCACCTCCTCCGGCTTCTTTAAACCTTGGGGGTTCAAACGCCACTTCACACCACCCTATAGCAACTCACGAAGACGGTGCTCACCCCTAGAACTGACATTCCACAGTTCTAAGTTTCGTATCGGCAGCTTATCATAACAACTCCATATCAAGTTATGACATTTTAATTAATTAAAAAAATTTTGGGGCCACACCTGGCTCTGTGCTCAGGGGTCACTTCTGGAGATGCTCAGGGGTCTGTATCTGGTGCCGGTGATTGGACCTGGTGAGCCGCATGCCTTACCTGCTGTGCGCTCTCGCCGACTCGAGCTCTGAAATCTTCTCTCTTCTCATAGATTATACCCTTGATGTTCTGGCAAACACAATAAAAAGGATTAAACCAGAAACAAAAACCCAACCCTTAAGTAAATCAACCCTCACCTAGTCCTGTTGTTACAGAAATTCTTACCTAGACCTGCAAATGCTTGCTCAAACCTTATATTTGAACATGGACATTTTCCCCAGGTATGTTTTCAGGTGACCTGGAGATACAAGCAGTCTCAAGCATGGTGGCTGGGTGGAGGTCATGGTGAGTTTAAGAAATAGAGCGGGAATGCCAATGTAATATTCTTTGCTCAGGTGTGAGCAGTGGTTGTGAGTGAACGTTGTACCTGAATTGATTGGGGGCATTCAGAGCCCTGCCCTCCCAACACTGAGAAGACTGGGACCTTCCCGATTAAGCACTTACAGAGCAGAGGGTGTGTCTGAGCACCTCGAATTCTTCACCACATCTGTGCACAGTGAATAACGTCTCTGGAGGTGGACGGGTCCCCCAGGGCGCTGCCTCAGGGGTGTCAGCACCCCCTGCCCCACCATTCCTTTCCCCAGTTGGGTCCACAATCAAACAAACCCGTGGTAGGAACAGTTGAAGACCAGGAAAAACTCAGGGTTGGCTCTTCCCGTTTCTTCTACTAAGAGCCGAAGACGGTATCTTTCTGCTTTATTGGCAAACCGCTGAGAAATTGCATGATTCTTACAGCTGCTTGTTGATTACAATAATTAGAAGGAAACAAATTAATGAAGACTCCAGGGTGCTGGGGACGGATGAGCCTCTTCACTGCTTCTCACGTGCACGTGGCAGTGCTGGGAGACCCACAGGAGCAGAGACCTAGGCACGGGTGAGCGAATAAACACACTTTGAACTCACTTACCTTTTTTTGTCTTAATTAAAAAAAATTATAAAGTAGTTCTCAATAGGAGCTGGAGTGATAGCACAGTGGGTAGGGCATTTGCCTTGCATGCGGCTAACTCGGGTTCAATTCCCAGCATCCCATATGGTCCCCTGAGCACTTCCAGGAGTAATTCCTGAGTGCAGAGCCAGGAGTAACCCCTGTGCATCGCCGGGTGTGACCCCAAAATTTTAAAAAGTAATTCACAATATTTGATTACATTTAATATTTGAACACCAATACCACCACCATTATATCTTCCCACCACCATATTTCGGATGTTTCCATCCCGAACCCCAACCCCTGCCCCAAGACAGAACTGAAATAATTCATTTTGTATTGTTTGTTATGAAAAGCCATTGAAAATGCTCCAAAAAAGTTTCCTTGGAGAAAAGAGTGTGAAGATTATTGTATTTTTTCATCCAGGACCATTAAGCCCTTCTATAAGATATCACTAATGTGTTGTTAAAGTTTGAGCCTTGCATGCATATATGTGTGCATATATATATATATATCTGTAAAAAAATATTTCCTCTCTAAGATTGGTTGCCTCCTACTTTAACCCCCATCAAATGTGGTGTGGTACTCTTGGAGTATGGGTAGTGTTAGATATGAGTTGTTGCGTGGCCACGAATGTGGCTGCAGGGCCCAGAAATACGTTCACTTCTGGGTGAGGCTTAGCCCGAGCGTGTGGAGAGCAGCCATAAGCATGGTGGCGGTTTATTACTGGAGGTTTTCGGCTGCTGGGGCTGGGTTCACTTATCATTTCATGGCAAGGTGGCAGCAGGCCCAGTAGTGACCTGTGAAACACGGAGCTGCCACCTGCTCTCTGGCACAAGCACAGCCCTGAGCTCCCGGAGGGGCTCTGGCTCTGGTCCATGGTTTGGGCTGGCGCCGACATCCTGCTGAGAGTTTACCTTATCGAGATCAAGATGAAGCATCTTTTTGAAGGTGACCGTCGATAGTTTGAAGCTGTCATATGTGTCTTCTTCGGAGCTTAAAATACAGAGCAGACATCTGAGGTGAGAGACGGCAGCGGGCAAACATTTCAATGGTTGTCTGACAAACTGAGCTAATAACTCCACTCCTGGGTGGAGTGGCTGGGAGGGTGGTTAGATTTCACCTTGACGTGGGAGATTTCGCCGTTGTTCTCATGTGGTAGGGTGTTCTCAGAAAAAAGGAGCTGTGAAGGGCCAACAACGAAGGGAGGGATAACGGCAAAGGGAGGGGGTCAGGAGAGGGCAGTCTGGGGTCCAAAATGGACCACAGAGCCACAGCCCACTTAAGTTTCCCTGCAAGAGCTCAAGCTTCAGGCAGTTTGGAGTGCAGTGCTCGCGAGTAAGGCTGTCCACAGTGCCGGAGAGCGTGGGGTTACAGTCAAATTACTGTGTGTTTTTAGACTGGAGATGCCATTCTAGTGCTCTGTAAGTTGCAGTTTCACGTCATTGAAAGTCGGTGCAGTTCACACCAGCTCTGAGAGTTCAGTTCCGTCCTCTACAATCAGACTCCTCTGACCTCTCCCTTTCCTTCTGGTAACCAGGAGTTTGATTTTGATTTTGTTCATTTGCCGGTTTCCTCCACAGCTCACGTCTGAGTGAAATACACCCACATTTCTGCCAATGGCAGGATTTCCTGTTGCTGTATCAAGTATTTATTCTCTGAAGGTTTCACCTTTTTTATTTGCAGGGTAGTAATACATTTTGTATATATGCCGGTCTCCTTTATCCATTGGTCAGTGGGTGGGCGTTTGCGTTGTCTCCAGTTATTAGCTCTTGCAAACAGTGCTCCACTCAAACACAGAAGTGCTTCTGCTCCTTTGAAGGGACATTTCTGTACTCTGTACTGATTCCTTATGTGGTGGGAACATTGGAGACAGCTCAGGCGGGTGGCGGTGAGTGAACAAGAAAGAAGTGTTGCAAGGCTGAGAGTGTAAAGCAAGCGAAGTTGCAGCAGCTAATAAGGGCCCAGATGAAGAACAGGGTGAGCCCAGACGGGAGGAGGAAGGAAATCTTTTTTTTTTTTAATTTTATTGAATCACTGTGAGATAGGTACAAGCTTTCATGTTTAGGTTACAATCTCACAATGATCAAACACCCATCCCTCCACCAGTGCACATTCCCCACCACCAATATCCCCGGTATACCCCCCTCTCCCACCCTCCCCCTGCCTCCATGGCAGACAATATTCCCCATACTCTCTCTCTACTTTGGGGCATTATGGCTTGCAACACAGACACTGAGAAGTCTCATGTTTGGTCCATTATCTACTTTAGCACACATCTCCCATTTCGAACAATTCCTCCAACCATCATTTTCTTAGTGATCCCTTCTCTATCCCTTCTCTGTCCTCTCTCTGCCCCCTCGTAAGGCAGGCTTCCAACTATGGAGCAATCTTCCTGACCCTTCTATCTACTGTCCTTGGGTGTTAGTCTTGTGTTTTGTTATTTTATACTCCACAAATGAATGCAGTCCCTCTATGTCTGTCCCTCTCTTTCTGACTCATTTCACTGAGCATGATACTCTCCATGTTTATCCATTTATAAGCAAATTTCATGTCTTCATCACTCCTAACAGCTACATAGTATTCCATTGTGTAGATGTACCAAAGTTTCTTTTAACCAGTCATCTGTTTTATTTATTTATTTATTTATTTATTTTTTGGTTTTTGGGTCACACCCGGCAATGCACAGGGGTTACTCCTGGTTCTTCACTCAGGAATTACCCCTGGTGGTGCTCAGGGGACCATATGGGATGCTGGGATTAGAACCCTGGTCGGCTGCATGCAAGGCAAATGCCCTACCCACTGTGCTATCGCTCCAGCCCCCCAGTCATCTGTTTTAGGGCACTCGGGTTGTTTCCAGGTTTCGGCTATTGTGAACAGGGCTGCAATGAATATATAGGTACAGATGTCATTTCTACTGTGCTTTTTTGCATCCTCGGGATATATTCCCAGAAGTGGTATTGTGGGGTCATATGGAAGCTCAATTTCTAGTTTTCAAAGGACTGTCCATCTTGTTGTCCAGCAAGGCTGGACCAGTCGGCATTCGGAGGGAGGAGATCTCACTGAGAGCCTTGGGCTGGAGTGCTGGACCCCTGGTGAGAAGTTACCAACAGTCTCCTCAGGGGGAGGTGCCACCCTGGCCAGTCTCTCCTGAGAACTTTGACCCGGAACCACTTTTCATTGCATCATCAAAGTGTTGAATCTGCTGTGCACCCTATTGGTGGGGTAGGGACTGGGTCCTTGAATCTGCTGTGCACCCTATTGGTGGGGTAGGGACTGCACTCTACGTGGAAACGGGGCCTGGGTGCGAGGTGCTCGGGCCTGTCCCACAGGACTAAGGGTCCTGGAATTCCTGCCGGAGCTCCTGCCTCCCTCTGACTCCTTGAGGGGAAGGCAAGCACAGCCATAGCTCTTCCTCCTCCAGCCTCCCTAGATGCTCTCCGTGAGAGTGCAAGCGCGGAAATCCTTACATGTGGCAAGAAGGTAGGCCAGAGAGATAGCATGTGAGAAGGACCCAACTGAGCCTAAAACCAGACCAGACGCCAAGACCTGTGGCAGCTGCTAGAATCTGGAGACAGCCCTTGTCTTGTCGTCTATGAGAAAGCACGAACCGTGGTCCGATAACTCTAGGGGCACAATTCAGGAATCTCTAATGGACAACAGCGAGGTTATTCCCAGAGCTTGTATGGGAGGGCTGGAGAGATAGTACAGCCACAGCGTGCTTGCGTTGCACCCGGCAGACCTGGGTTCAATCCCCAGCACTCCATATAATCCCCTGAGCATTGCCAGGAGTGATCCCTGAGTGCAAAGCCAGGCCCCACTGACTGTAGCCCCAATACCAAAACTAGAAGAGAAAAGGAAAAGAAAGAAAAGAAAAGGAAAGGAAAACACCTTAGCTTTGTCCTCCTGGCACTGTTTTGGAATTCCAGCCTCCAGAAGGATGAAGTCATGAATCCAAGCTTACCTAAGGCAGCTCTTAGTGGAAACTCATCACAGCAGTCCTGGATAACAGGTTTCACCTCCACCACTGTCATCTCGTCAAAGGCACCATCATCTCTCGTGGGCAATAGCCTCCTGATTGCTTCTACTCCACAAAACAGCCAGAGCGATAATGTTCAATATAAATCAGATTAGACCATCTTGCCTTGACGCCTCCAAGAGCTTCTCAGCACATTTAGATAAAACCCAATATTTTTGTCATGGCCCATCTCTCTCTGTTGGTCTGGTGTCTGTACACTGGCACAGATTCCTCCTTATTCCCCGCTCCTTCAGTTCTGGCCCTGCTGGTCTTCCTGCCAGTCTCCAAACACGCCCAGCTCTTCCCTTTGATTCTTGCAACAGATCATCCACCCACGGTCCTTTGTTCACGTCCCAATTGTCCTGTGCCCCCTGCCTGCCACCTCAGTTCCTTCTTGATTGTGCTCTTGGTAGCCTTTGTTAGCATTTGAACCAAGTATCAGTCTTGTTCCTTTGCGGGCACATTTGTGCCCTGGGATGGTAGGTTTGAAGGGAACGTTGCCATTTTTATTCAGCGCATCGTTCATTCCTGTGTGGCTGCCTAGAGCAGCTCCTGACATGGAACTGAGCTGCGGCATGTTTTTGTTGAGTTCACGAGTGAAGGGTGGATGTGGATTGGCGTCTGATCTTAGGTTCGGTGCCATCATCTCAGCTGGGGTGGACGACTTGGGGGAAGAAATGGGGAGAGAGCCCCTCAGCCTTCCACGTGGAGAGCTCCACACTTGCCAGCTCATGGGGGTCAGGGGCAAGGGGTTGGCTGTTGTGCTGTCCCTGGGCCACTTGGTAGGGTCAGAACTGAGAGGCAAAGCTAGGCAGGGAGCACGTCTGGTCCCATCAGCTGCTGCCCTGGGCGTTGGGGCTCAGAGCTTGAGCGGGTCAAGTCTCTCTCTCTCTCTCTCTCTCTCTCTCTCTCTCTCTCTCTCTCTCTCTCTCTCTTTTTGCTGGCTCCTTTGCTTTTCTGCTGAGCCCACATCATTTTAATTGTAACGATGCTGGGAAGAAGGTTCTCCCCTCCTCCCACTTACAAAACCAGCTGGCCCTGTGCTCCAGGAGGGGTCACCGAGCATGACCTTCTGGCCCTGTGCATGCATCCAGCCTCTCCTCTTTCTGATGCCACTGCAGAAATGCTGAGACCTCAGGGCATGTGAGAGTCAAAACACCAAGGAACAGCTTCTAATGGGCAGGACACTTCATCCAGGAGAAGGCCCAGGAGCGATCAGTGAAGCTGCCGCTTCCTCCTTCTCCTCCTCCTCCTTCCCCTCCTCCTGCCCCTTCCCCTCCTCCTCTTCCTTCTCCTCCTCCTCCTCATCCTCCTCCTCCTTCCCTTCCTCCTTCTCCTCTTCCTCCTCCTTCCCCTCCTTCTCCTCCTTCCACTCCTCCTCCTCCTCCTCCTCCTTCCCCTCCTCCTCCTCATCCTCCTCCTCCTTCCCTTCCTCCTCCTCCTCCTCTTCCTTCCCCTCCTCCTTCCCCTCCTCCTCCTCCTTCCCCTCTTCCTCCTTCTTCCCCTCCTCCTCTTTCTTCCCCTCCTCCTCCTCCTCTTCCTCCTCCTTCCCCTCCTCCTCCTTTTCCTCCTCCTCCTTTCCCACCTCGTCCTCCTTCTCCTCCTTCCCCTCCTCCTCCTTCTCCTCCTCCTCCTCCTCCTTTCCCTCCTCCTCCTCTTCCTTCCCCTCCTCCTCCTCCTTTCCCTCCTCCTCCTTCCCCTTCTCCTTCTCCTCTTTCTCCTTCCCCTCCTCCTCCTCCTTCTCCTCCTCCTCTTTTTCCTTCTCCTCCTCCTCTTCTTCCTTACCCCCCTCCTCCTTCTCCTCCTTCCCCTTCTTCCCCTCCTTCTCCTTCCTTTTCCTCCTTCTCCCTCCTCCTCCTTCTCTTCCTCCTCCTTTCCCTCCTCCTTTCCCTCCTCCTCCTTTTCCTCCTCCTCTTCCTCCTTCCCCCTCCTCCTTCTCCTCCTCCTCTTCCTCCTTATCCCTCTCCTCCTCCTCTTCCTCCTCCTTCCACTCCTTCTCCTCCTTCCCCTCCTTCCCCTTCTCTGCCTCCTCCTTCTCCTCCTCCTCCTTTCCCACCCTTCCCCTCTTCCTCCTCATGCCTTCTCCCCGCCCCCCCCCCCGTGCTTCAGACCCCTTCATACCACAGGCCTCAGGCTTCCGTGGATTTCTTGGTTCATGCCACACGTTTTCTTCTGGTTTGGAACAAGCACTTATCTTTTTGCAATGACTGTAGAATAGAAATACGGACTGTTTATCTAAGATTTAAAAACGAGTGGA
The DNA here is from genome assembly GCF_027595985.1 of Sorex araneus. NCBI lineage: Eukaryota > Metazoa > Chordata > Mammalia > Eulipotyphla > Soricidae > Sorex > Sorex araneus. Next base: position 202,259,901 of record NC_073303.1, read on the forward strand.
CTAGAGAGACCTAGGACAGGGCCGGAGGCGCTTGCCTTGCGCACTGGCTGATCTCAGTTTGTTCCCCTCTTATAGTCATCTGATCCTCGGCAGGAGTGATCTTTGAGCACTGCTGGCTGTGCTCCAATCCCACTGCATCCTGGTCAAATGACGCTGGTGGTACCCTCTTCCTGGATGGGGCAGAACTCTGAGTGAGGGGTGAATGATTACTTCTCTCTGCAGCCCTACACTGTGGCACTTTGTCCAGCTGCATGGGAGATGCGAGTGGTAAGGGGTGACCATCTGCCTAGACGCTTGCTGAGCTTGGCATGTTCCGGGCCCTGTGGGGGAAGGAGTCCCTCAAAGACCCCCCTCCTCCGTTCTCTCCCAGTCCAGCCCAGTTTCGGTCCTCCCCACGGCAGGCATCAGCTCGGGTCCAGGTCACTGATGATGACTGCCGTCTTGTCACGACTCAGCAGGGCCCCGTGGGACCTCTCAGTGGTTCTTTCAGCAGAGTTTGCTTCCAGAGACTTGTTATTTCTTCCAGAATAATTTCTTTGTTGCTTCCCGTGTTATTTCATTTTCGGTCTTCTTAAAGTTGCCTTAAAAATCTGGTAGCATGTTAGAAAACCATTGGCCCTGGCCCTTCCCCCTTCTCTTCTCCCTCTTTCATCTGAAGTGATTTGTTATGGTCCCATAACTCAAAATATCATCTATAGGCTGGTGACTTCCAAATTTATCTCCAGGCCTGATGTCTTCCCCCATTTTCTAAGTCTCATACATGTGCTGCCTCTGTCTTTCCAGCGCTATTTAGAGCACAAACAAAAGCCCTGGACAGAATTTTTGACCCTCTCCCCATTAGAGAATGAAAAAAACAAACCACGGAAGTAACTCCCGAGTCTTCTCTCTCTATCCTTGTCAAATGTGTCAGCGAGTTCCACCAGCTCTGCGTCCACAGTGCACCTCCCAGCCCACCCATCACCTCCCCGCCGCCCCCAGCTCCCACCCCATCACTACGTGGAGACCTCCCTGGCCTTGTCTGTGGCCTCCTTCTTTCGACTCTAGCACGAGTGCACACAGCTCTCCGAGCAGCGAGGAGAGTCGGACGATGTAAGTCAGATCATCTTTATTGATTCCCCTCCTCCTTCCAATACTCTAGTATCTCCTCATTATATTAAGGAGCTTTTATAAACTCAATCTGGTTCTGCTTAATGTTTCTGATTTCTTTCAGAACCCCTAAGCCCACCTTACCTCAACACACAGACACACCTGGGTACGATCCCATTGCCTTCCTGGCCTGCCTTGTCAACCCCATATGTGACAATTCGGTGTCCATCTCAGCGCTTTTGTATCAGTAATGGCCTGCCTTGAGCACTGTCCACACTCCTTCACAGCCCTCTGATCCTGGGTTGGCGTCACTTGCTCGGAGACGGCTTCCTTGCCTGCTGGGGAGTGACACGTATGATATCTGAGTGCAGGGGGCCCAACTCCATGGCCTGCTTCTCAACCACAATCATCTCCATCTTTCTCCCCTGCAAGAGGCCGGAGAGCACCGTGAGAGGCAGGGGTGGGACTGAATCAGGGAAGGGGCCCTTGTGTATGTTTGGCAGCAGCAGCAGCAGCAGAATCTAGAAACAGAACAAGTGCAGGGTGAACACGGGGAAGCCCGGGTTACCCCTCAGCGCTGCTCAGATCACCACCCAGAGGTCACAATCGGGAGCGGAAAACGCAACAGCTCTTCCAGCCGGAGAAATACTGTGTGTATCTTAGGGACACGGAAATGTCTATGTTCACGGCTTATGTCTGGGGTCAGCAGTTTGCACTCGAGTTAACACCAAGCGAGTCAAGACCCTGAGCAGGCCATCCGAGTGTGATTATTCTCCAGCTAAGCTCTTTAGCTTAGCCCAACTACCAACGTGGCCCCAATCGGAACTGATAAGCGAAGCGGGTAGGCAGCACCATCACAGACAGAAGCTACTAGCAGCAACCCCAGGACCGCAGCAGCTCTTGTGTTGGCCCTACCAGATGCTCCTTTTTGGGTCATCTATACCCCAGCCTTCCCTGGGGGGAGCCAGGCAGCAGATCTCTTGGAAGGGGCTCAATAAAAAAAGGTCCTTCCATCCAGGAGACGATTGGGAACAATCTGACAATGAAGTAAGCCTCCAACTCCTTCATGTAGAAAACGCCTTTAATTGACTGGAAAATTCGGCTTACTCTCTCGTTGCCTCTGTTTTGCCCCTGGGAGAAATGTTTAGTTTCTTTGCTTCTTAGGGGCCCGAGCGTGCCACCCCCAAATTGGAATAGATGTCACTTAGTTTGAGCTGAAGGCAACTAAGAAGCAGATACAACAAAATGCTCCCTGCCCTTCCCATCCCCGCCTTTAGAGGACAGAGACAGGGTCTCCTTTCTGCTGGGAAGCACCGGAGGGAGTTATCTGAGAGCAGATAACTCAGTCCGGTCGCAGAACAAATCTTACTAACCGGGTTTACTCTCCTCCATCTTTTTACACCCTCACAGTTTACTACCCTAGAAGCTGACTTCTTCCCTTTTGTCTCATCACGTTTCTAAAACTATCATTCATTATTAAGATGTCACTTAAGCCCAAATTCTGACTCCCTTTTGAGTTATTCCTTCCTGGGTACTCTCATGACTGTGTACATGTGATATATGTCTTATTATGTCTTCACTGTCACTGTCATCCCCTGGCTCATTGATTTGTCAAGTGGGCACCAGTCACGTCTCCATTGTGAGACTTGTGACTGTTTTTGGCATATTGAATACGCCATGGGGTATTCAGCCTTGCCAGGCTCTGCTGTGCAGGCAGGATACTCTTGGTAGCTTGCCAGGCTCTCTGAGAGGGATGGGGGAATTGAACCTGGGTTGGCCTCATGCAAGGCAAATGCCCTACCTGCTGTGCTATTGCTCCAGCCTTATTTATTTTATTTTATTTTATTTATTTATTTTTTATTAGTGAATCACTGTGAGGGTACAGTTACAGATTTATACATTTTTGTGCTCATGTTTCCCCCATACAAAGTTCGAGAACCCATCCCTTCACCAGTGCCCATTCTCCACCACCAGTAAACCCAGCATCCCTCCCACCCTCCCCATTCCTATCTCCCCCCACCCCACACTGCCACTATGGCAAGGTATTCCCTTTTGTTCTCTCTCTCTGATTAGGTGTTGTGCTTTGCAATAAAGGTGTTGAGTGGCCATTGTGTTCAGTCTCTAGTCTACATTCGGCACGAGTCACCCTTCCCCCGCATGACCTCCGACCGCATTATACTTGGTGTTCCCTTCTCTGAGTTGCCCAGAATGAGAGACCAGCCTCCAAGCCATGGAGACAGCCTCCTGGTACTTATTTCTACTATTCTTGGGTGTTAGACTCCTATTCTATTATTCTATATTCCACAGATGAGCGCAATCTTTCTATGTCTGTCTCTCTCTTTCTGACTCATTTCACTTAGCATGATACTTTCCATGCTGATCCACTTATATGCAAACTTCATGACCTCATTTTTTCTAACAGCTGCATAGTATTCCATTGTATAGATGTACCAAAGTTTCTTCAGCCAGTCATCTGTTCTAGGGCACTCAGGTTTTTTCCAGATTCTGGCTATTGTAAACAGTGCTGCGATGAACATATAAGTGCAGATGTCATTTCGACTATACTTTTTTGCTCCTCTGGGATATATTCCCAGCAGTGGTATTGCTGGGTCAAATGGAAGCTCAACCTCTAGTTTTTTGAGAATCGTCCATATTGTTTTCCAAAAGGGCTGAACTAGTCGGCATTCCCACCAGCAGTGTAGAAGGGAACCCTAAGTCTGACTCTTACGTAGAGGGGATATTTTGGTAGAGAGACACAGACTCAGGGAGAAGCCCAGGTGAAGATAGAGGAGGAGGCACATGCAGGAAGAAATCCACAAGCCGAGCAGCAGGCTGGACCACCACTCTCACCAGAATCCAAGAGAACTGGCTACAGAATTGATCTTACCAGGGCAGGGGAGGGAGGCGGGAGTGATTTGCAAGGCAGACCTTGAAGGAATGTGAAGGGTCGCAGACACTCTGGTGGAGGGTGAGATGTTAGAACAGTTTTTTTTTTTTTTGCATGCAACCATATCCTTTATGGCACTATAAATCAAGGCTCCCAAAGTAAAAAAAATAAATTAAAAGAAAAGAGAGAGACAAAATCATGTCCCAACAGGAGTCTTCGGAGGAGGAGAGAATGACCTTGCATGCCACATATTCATTTCAGATGTTTGTCTCTGCTTTTATGGAATATCTGTTTTGTGGTGATTTGCTGTAGCAGCTCCAGGAAATGAATGCATGACATCCGAGTTAGCTGGCCACCATCTGCTGTCCAAGCTAGTAAAAATTCCTCATAATTTTTTATTGTTTTTGAAATAGTTCCAGCACCCCCCCTTTTTTTTTTAAAGAAAAAGATAGTTTCTAGTGGTCTTTATCAATTAGCATAGTTCTCAGATGAAAAATTCACCTGGAAAAACTTTAACGGGGGTAAGAAAAGCCTCCCTCCTCCTCCTGCCCCATCTCCCCTCTTCACAGTGTTTACTAGTTTTTTGTCCATATTTCCAAGAGAATATCGTTCATATAAAGAGTTTAAGAACATATTCTCCCATTTTTTAAACCCAAATCCTTCCATATTATACACATCGCTCTACACCTTGGTTTTTTCTACTCCATTATTTATCTTGGGAAACTTTCCATATAAACTTGCAAAAAGCATCTCAATTCATTTTTACAGCAGAAAAATTTTCCACTGAACCCTTGGAATAATAATTTATTTAGCTTGCCCTCTCATATGGTCATTTCAGATGGCTCCCAATGTTCTGCTATTATAAACCAGGCCTGGACAATAATTTGTGCATATGACACTTTATGTGTTTTGGTTATGTATGTAAAATAAAATCTACAAAAGTAAAATAGCATAACCCTGAGGGCAGGTGCATATGTTGCTTTAAGAAATTAATTTTAGGGGCTGGAGCGATAGCACAATAGGTAGGGCATTTACCTTGCACGTGGCCAACTCAGGTTTGATTCCCAGCATCCCATATGGTCCCCTGAGCACCACCAGGAGTAATTCCTGAGTGCAGAGCCAGGAGTAACCCCTGTGCATCGCTGGGTGTGACCCAAAAAACAAAAAACACAAAAAAATTAATTTTATTGTGGTAAAATAAGTAAAATATGAAATTTACCGATACATTAATTTTTAAGCAACATTAAATGCATCTGTGATGGGGTCCAAGCACGGCTACCATTGATTTTATAAGTTTGAAATATTTCTTCTTCTTTTTTTTTTCTTTTTGCGTCACACCCAGCAATGCTCAGGAGTTATCCTGGCTCTACTCTCAGGAATTACTCCTTGTGGTGCCTGGGGGACCATATGGGATGCTGGGGATCGAACTCTGGTCAGCAGCATGCAAGGTAAATAAATGCCCTGTCCACTGTATTATCGCTCTGACCCAAGTTTGAAATATCTCTGAATGAGTCTGCCCCTTAACCAGGTGGAAGGAAAAAACCCTTTTTCCTTCCACCCCGGTGGTCCCTTTTCTCTCAGAGTGTCCTGACACAGAGTGTTTGACTCCTATGGGGTCCTCATGCACACAGAAGCACATGTTTCTGTCCTTCTGCGACCCTTCATTTCACGCATCCATGTGGTAGCAAGATTTCCTGCAGCCTCTGAGGAGCGACTCTCTGGGCTAACCGTGGTTGCCCTGATCGCTCCCTCCTCCCTGGAGACTTTGATTTTCCACCTCCTCACCAAGTAATGTTCAAAAGAGGTCAGAAGAGTCAACCTCCTGGTAGCACTGTAGCACTGTCTTCCTGTTGTGCATCGATTTGCTCAAGCGGGCACCAGTAATGTCTCCATTGTGAGACTTGTTGTTACTGTTTTGGGCATATCGAATATGCCACGGGGAGCTTGCATATATAAGGCTCAACTTGTAACAACACATTAGTGATCTCTTACACGGGGCTTAATGGCTCCAAGGTGAAATACAACAATTTTTACACGCTTTCCTCTAAGGAAAGCTTTTTTGACTGTTTTTAGTGCATTATTCATAACAAGCAATACAAAATAAGTTATTTAGCATCTGCCTTTGGGGCAGGCTTGGGTGGAGGTGGGAAGGTGTCATGGTGGTGGGACTGGTGTTAAAATATTGAACGTAGTAAATTATTGTGGACAACTTAAAAAAAAAGAAGAAAATAGTTATAGCTGTGGAGGCCCCCCATGACTACTTTTAAAATAGATTTAAACATGAAAGTGTTTTTAATTGAGAATATAATAGGAAGTAATTATGACAACGACTTCCCTGACTATGGGAAATCACCCCCTTCTGAATAGCCCTGAGGTGGGGGATAAGCCCTCGGGTGAGACCAGGTTAGGTAGTTTAGACCATGGGGGCTGCCAATGTGTGCCCGAGAGCAGTCGGGCAGAGTGCCCTGACGCAGGCTGAGAGCTGGTTACTCTGCTGGTCACAGCTGTGGAAACATCCCAGCCTTTGCTCTCCATGTGCCTGTGAACTGCTCTTAATGTACCCGTTAAACTGGTATCTGTGCCTGGCACCAGGGAGTCGGGGGCAGGAGCCGTGTTCAGGAACCGGCCAGTCTAGCCCCTTACTTGGGGGCGAGGATAGTTTACACCCCGGACCAGCCACAGTGTCTGCTGCCTGTCTCCATCTCTGCAGCCAGCCCTGCCGGGCAGAGGTCAAAGGTGCCGATCTGATGAGCCTTATCGCGCTGAATTGGCACACCTGCCTTCATTTGAACAGAACAGAGACCTTCTGCTTTTCCCCGAGCTCACATTTCTGCTCTTCTCTCCGGGAAAACAGGGCCTGGCAGAGCCCAGCCATGCTGCCCTTGTGCTTCCTTCTTGGTGTAAGATTTCCTCTCCTGTACTTAACTCACATCTACTAAGCACTGGCCTCTGGCGGGCGCTGTGCCCGGGTGGATGGCAGCCTTGGGAGGTAGAAATTGTTAGTGGCACCCAAAGGGAGAGAGAGAGAGTGAGAGGGAAAGTGCCTGCCACAGAGGCAGGGGGTGGGGAGGGGTGGGGGTGGCGGGAGGGACCCTGGGGACACTGGGGGTAGAGACGGGCCCTGGTGGATGGATGGGCATTCGGACATTGATTGAAACGCAATCATGAAAGCTTGTAAGTCTGTAACTGTATTTCACGGTGATTCATTAAAATTTTTAAAAAGTTGTTAGTGGCATCCTAGGTCATACAGATGAACCCACGCGTGACTAATCCTGCGTGCTAAGGGGTGCTGGCGTTACGGTAACAGGCACCCGGAGATGCCTACGACACGACCGGAAAGCACTGGGTTCCAGGCCAGAGAGAGTCCAGGAAACAGCCTGTACCGGGTACCCCGAGTCAGACCCAGGGAGTACAGGATACCCACTTTGCACGCCGCCGGCCAGGTTCAATCCCCAGCATCCCGTAGGGTCCCCTGAGCACCGCCAGGGATGATTCCTGAGGCCAGAGGCAGGAGTAACCCCTGAGCACTTCTGGGTGTGGCAACACCCATAACCCCTGCCCCCAAACCCTCCGTTCGTCTGTTTCCGTCTGAGCCAAGTCCCCTCAGCGGTCAGGCCCGAGGACCTAAGGCAGACACCCCGGGTGTCGGTCATTCCCGCACTCGCCACTCACTCCCTTCCCTGCCCCTGCTGCAGTTCGAGCCGGCCCTGCAGAGGAAAACTTTTCCATCTGGCATCTGGGCATCATTGTGAGATCGTTGGAGGCCCCTGTTGTCTGGGGGAGAAGAAACTTGGCACGGGTAGGGGGTGCCGTCAGAGAATCTGTCTCCGGCTGCGCTGGCCTCCCGGGCACCCGGAGTTGCCGCCTCTCTCTCTGCTTTGCTTCCGAAGCTGCTAATTCATGCCGCCTCTTCGTCCGGATCGTGCTTGGGCGCGAGCAAGCCCAAGCGCTCGTGCAACCCCCCGAGAAACAGCTCTGGGGAGGCCGGCTCTGAGTGGCCTCTGCCTTCTCACGCCAGCCCACGTTCAGGTCTAGCTCTTCCCAGCTGCAGCTGCCGGCTGGAGGAGGCCGGGGTGGATGGCTGAGTCTCCTGTGGGAAAGCGGAGCCCTCGCTCAACCTCGCTCTTGCCGACACCGGAGCCAGGGAGACTGGAGACCCATTGCCCAGTCGCCAGTGTCCCGGCTCAAGGACACCTGCAGGGTGGGCACCGTTCACCCAGCACGATGGTGGGTATCGACCTCACGTGCTTCAGGCTTCATCAGAGAACAGGCCCGTGTTCCTCCCCCCGGAGTAGCTTACAGTGCTCTTGCCATCGCCCCTGACCCCCGGGGCTTGTCTCTGACCTTTCCTTTGGGCCTTACGATTCCCCGAGCCAGGCTTGGTGACGCAGGTGGTGCTGGGCTTGTTACCTGCAGTGAATTACCTGCTTTTCCGTCTCCCTGCTAGCCTTTTCCGTCTCCCCCCTAGCCTTTCCATTCTTACCACAGAGCAATGTTCTCTGCTTAAACACAGAGAGGCCGTTCGTGCTGTGCTCCTGATGTTTGGGGGTTGACTGGCTCTGGAATGTACCTGCCCCTGGGCAGCCGGCACGATGGCTTGACTCAAGCCCCAGCTGCTGTAGTTGCCGACACCCCAAGAGAGAGGCCCCGCCGTGGGACTGGGACAGACTCAGGGCGAGTGGCAGAGCTACCCGGGCATTGAAATGGGGCAGTCTAGGAAGCATCCCATCGGGACCTGGTGCACACCACCCTGACCTAAGAGACAGGCCCCCATGGCAAGCTGACCGGCCTGGACCTAGTCTGGGATTTACAGTAGAGCCCGGGGGGCTTATCCTCAGAGTCCGAGAACTAAGCTTTGGAATCGATCTCTCTTACGGTGTTCACCCAAAAACTGCAAGTACTAATAAGGAATGAACTTAATTGTTTATTAATAAATAATTAACAAATATTTATTAACATTATATAAATAAACATCAATATTATAGAATATTAATAAATAAACATCAATAAATTTATTAATTTTAATTATTAAATAATAATTGTTTAATATTTACTAGTCACAAGGGAAAGATAAAAGCAATTTAGACATCCCTGGGATACAGAGCATCATCTTGAGTTAATCCCCCCAAGAGGATTGCCTCAGCCCGAACGCTTTACTCCTGTAAATGATCAATCACACCTACGTGTAGTCCTGTACCTCGAACCCCCTCAGACGTTCTGTAAGTATGTGAGCAGCTCCGTATCACACGGGCCACTTTGACCTTTGGTCTGTGGTCCCCCGTCTCTTTGTTCCTCTGCTGGGGAGGCCGGCAGGTTCTGGGTCACTGAATGGATGCGTTGTGCACCCAGTTTTTGAATTCACAGCACCGGGCAGACAAGGAGCACAACCGCCAGCTCCACGAGCTTCCGGGGCGGGGGGTTGCAGACACACTAACTTTAGACAACGAAGGTGGCTACAAACGAACAAATCCTAGAGAACAGAGGGCGTCAGGCAGGTTGGTGAGGAGTGGGGGCCCGAGGCCCACCTGATCATCCAAGCCCTGACATCCCTCCCCAGTGGGGAGCTCCAAGGAGCTCCTGATGACCAGCTGCAGGGGGGGGGGGCTAAAGCACCGTGGCTCTTCCAGCAACTTCTCTCCTCATCCGGCCTCAATCTGGGACCGGGCCGAGCCAGCTGGGATCAGAGAATCCTGACAGCATTAAAATTTCAGCTGCCCTGACTTTCGTTCCGAAGAGGCAAAGTCCTAAATATTTAAGAGAGCCAGACTTAAAACCAACCACCGGCCCTCAGGAGTTTCCTACTTTATAATGATAAAACTTAGCCCAGTTTCTGCCTCATAAAAGTGCAATTTCCTGCTGTTCCTGGCCTCGGCCTTCTGGTGGCTGACCTGCTAGGGCCCCTTCAGACCCGGGGCTTGAAGATCCCACAAAGACAGCGATCGCTCTGTGTTCCCTTTAAAGCCTTCATTTCTCATCTCCGTTTTATGAAATGCTGGGCGAGGTTCCAAATCTGGAGGAGACTTGGAAATGCTTAATTTTATTCCATTTGGGTTCCTTTCTGGAGAGTTTTCTCTCTCTGGAAAATATAAAAGTTGACTCCTAACATAAAACTTCCCCATTTATCTCAATGACCCCCCCAAAAAAAGTTTGAATCTGCCTTCTTTTGATGAACACTCTACACAAAACATTTTGGATAACTCTGGGATAAATGGCAAGAACCAATTATTCTACCAATAAGAAAATGGTAGGAAGCAGCATGTGATTCGAAAAAAAATTTTTTTGATTGAATCACCAAGAGATACACCAAGGTTGTTCATGATTGGGTTTCAGCCGTACAATGTTCCAACACCCATCCCTTCACCAGTGCACATTTCCCACCACCAATGCCCCCAGATTCCTTCCCCCACCCCCAACCTGCATCTATGGTGGCACTTTCCTCATCCCCCCGCCTCTCTCTCTCTCTCTCTCTCTCTCTCTCTCTCTCCCCCCTTCCCTTCTTTCCTTTTGGGCATTATAATTTACAATAAAGATACTGAGAGGTTAGATATCCCTTCATCTACTTTCAACACTCGGTTGTTTTCCAGCGAGATCATTTCCAACTATTGTAATACTGGTCCCTTCATTATCCTAACTGCCCTCTGCCTTCCCCCTCCTCAACCCCTCCCCCCAACACACACACACACACACACACACACACACCTGTGGAAAACTTCTAAACCAGTGACCAGTCCTCCTGGACCCTGTTTTCCCTGGCCTTGGATATTAGTCTCATACTATTTTTTTTATATGCAGTCCTTCTATGTCTGTCCCTCTCTTCCTGACTCATTTCACTGAGCAGGATACTCTCCATGTCCATCCACTTATTAGCAAATTTCATTATTCCATTTTTCCCGACAGTTGCATAGTATTCCATTGCAGAGGTACCATCCCTTCTTTATCCAGTTGTGTGAGTTTCCAAAAGAAAATGCAGTAGCATGCGGAGGACTTGAGTGATCGGTGGCTGAGAACCATTCCCCTGGCTGGCCCATGGCGAAGGACAAATGGACGAAGGACTGAGGGAGCGGAGACGCTGGGCCCAACAGGCTAGTCACTAGTCAGTTTATCTCTCTCTCCTCCCCAGTGTCGTCTGATCTCACCACTTCCGGTGCAATCATGGTTTTGGCTTTGGTCATAGCCCCAGCCACCATAGTTCCATCATCTCAGTCTCCTCGCAGACCTCAAAGTCCTCTACCTCATTACATTTTCATGCTTGTCTTGTCTTAGTCTCAGAGTCCTATACTTTCAGCCATTGCCGTCATCTAGTCCTTCTAGGTCTTCTTAGTCCTCGAAGACCTCAAAGTCCCAAAGTCCCAGTTCTCATCCTCCCCTTGCTCCCCTTACAGCATGGTTATATAGGAATCACGAAGGGTGGGGTACACGTGGCTGGGGTTGAACACTGTCATAACAACAAACAGAGGTAAAGCCACTCTTTCAGGGGATTAACTCAAGGACAAATCTCATCTGGGGATTCAGCACTCCAGATTGCTAGGAGACCCACTCAAGGGCGGGATTCCATCCAGAGTGTATTGCTCTCTCCTCTCCTCAGCTAGTAATCCGTTCAAACTATCATAGTAGATTTACGCCTTGGATATTTCTAGTCATTTTGTCTGAACACAGTAAGAGATATATTAAGCTTAAAGGGTGGCTCTTCCTGGGGACATTTTGCTATGTATTCCAGACCGTAGAGTTCTTAGGCCAGGTTAGTCTTTCCCAACCCCAGCAGGGTCCTTATTCAGTTACTTCTTTTTGGGTCATGACAGAGTTTGTCCATGACAGTGCCCTTAACTTATAGTTAAGTCTTACGGTGCTTGGCCTGGCCCATTTTGATGCCAGGGTAGCACACAACTTGCTCTGGGTCCATCCAGTCCTTCTGTTTGGACCCTGCTATGGAGTGCTAGGAACTAAGGGCAACTGAGGCTTAAGTCAAGTGGGCATATGGATGCCGAGGAGTGAAGATTATTTTGGAGTCAATTAACTCCCATGTTACAAAGCATAGCATCAATTATCTTCCTGTGTCTGTATATAAAGGACATTGCCAAATAAACCATGTAAATGACATAGAGGAAAGAGAAAAGCAATAGAGGATGATTAGTGCCTGATGGAATTGGGTGTGCCTCAGGGGCACTGTAGTGGGAGTAGCTCAATAAACCTTAGCTCCGTGTGGGAGGAGCAAGGACACCCCAAGGTTATCCAACACAGTTGTCTATTCTCAGGCACTCCGGGTGTTTCCAGATTCTGGCTATTGTGAATAGTGCCGCAACAACCCTAGAAGTGCAGGTGGCATTTCTGCTGTGTGACTTTGGGCCCCCAGGTTCTATTCCAAAGTGGTATTTCTGATTCAGATGGGAGCCTAATTCCTAGTTTTTGGTGGAAAATCCATAGTGTGTCCCCAAAGGCTGGGCCAGTCGGCATTCCCACCAGTCTGAGGACTCGATAGAGGACTTCATCCCTCCTGTGACTGATGCTGAGCATGAAGCCATGTGCTGTGGGGCAATTGTCAAGTCCTTCATTTCCCTGGTGTCTGCACCCTGGCCCACCTTCAAGGGACAGTGTCTCAGCTGCCGCTTCCCAGTTTCATCATCCAGTGGAGATGCGTGCCCCAGGGGAGGGCCAAACCAGGCGGGCTTACCAAAGCTATTCTACTTCTACGCTGTTTTGGCAAAACGGCACTTTGGTTGGCTGTTTGCGCTCTCATACTAAGACAAGGAGATCTGTCTTCCTACCCTGTTCTGCCCGCTTTGCTGTAAAGCTGTGGCTTTCTCGGAGCTCAGCGTGCATGCATGCTCCGTGCTGCGGTGCCAGGCTAGTGTGCCCGGCGGGGGCTGTGCCCATGGACCAGCTGGCTCAGGGGAACCGCGCCCCTTCCAGGGCGAGCACTGTGCGTGGTGGGCTAGGACTGCGTTGCTTGTCTCTCTCCAGGGGCAAAGAAACCCAGCCGTGTCCAGAGCCTTAGCCCTGCTTCCCCTCCATGCAGCCCTGCAGGAAACGAGACTAGGAGCGTACCCCCTGCCCGTCCCCCCGCCCCCAACCCGTCCCCCGAGGCCAGGATGTTCCAAGGTCTTATCTGATCAGGTCCCACAGGCAGCTAGCTCTGTCTCCTCCCTGCACTTGCAGGGACCCCCGCCCCCTTGTCCTCAATCCTTGGGGCCTGACAAAAGGTGGACACAGAGATTTGGAGGGGAGGATTGGCATCAGAAAGCCGTTATTTTACGGTTACGGCCAGAACGGGGCACAGGAGACGTGGGAGGAGGAGAGCTGTTAGGGCTCTGCAGGGCAGGCTCCGGGCCCCATTTATTAATTACGAGGGGAAACTTCCCTCCCTGCTCGGCTTCTGCTGACGCCGGGTCAGTGGAGAAGCTGATCTCCCAGGTGAGGACCCAGCATCAAATATTTAACATTCTTGTTCTACACGGCCCACGGGTGCAGGGCCAGGGGGTGGGGAGGGGGGTTGGGGTGTGTGCACGCAGGAACAGTGTCCAGCCCCGCCTGGGGGTGCGTGTCACAGACCCAGAGGAACAGAAGTCCATGGGTGGAGGGGGATGGGGGCTCTAGGCTGAAGAGGCACGAGGGGTCCTCAGACACCATTGTGGGGGACAGGGACGTTTGGTTAGGGGCTTTATCAGCACACACTGACTGGGGTATGGTCGGGATATTGAAGTCATGTGATGTATATATATATGTTTATATATATAAGCTAGTTTGTTTTGAATGAAACTTTGAAAGATGCAGGGGATGGTAGGTAGGAAGGAGAAAAAAATACATATTTGACAGAGCACACAAGCTTGAGAGAATAAGCAAGTAAACTGGACAAGAGATGAGTACTGCAAGGAGGTAAAGGAATAGACGTGATAAACTTCAGTATTTATATTGCAAACCATGTTCTCCAGAAGGAGAGAGAGAGAGAAAGAGTGAGAGTGACAGCAGGGCAAGTGAGAGAGAGAGTGAGAGAGCGAGAGTCAGAGAATGAGCCAGAGAGAGTGTGAGAGATAGATACCTAAATATGAAAAATGCAAAAAGTGCCTGCATTGGGGCAGGGCTAGGGAGGTAATGGAGGGGAACTGGGGACATTGGTGGTGGGAAATGTGCACTGGTGAGGGGATGGGATTGGAGCATTGTGTGACCAAAACCCAATCATGAACAACTATGTCACTGTGTATCTCAAGGTGATTAAACTAAAAAAAGAAAAAAAAAGAATACGCAAATAAAGAGAGAGACAGAGAGAGAAGCAGATGAGATGCATGTTCAAGGGGGAATATGGACTTAAGAGAGAGGTGGAACAAAAATTTTTAAAAGAAGCATTTGGGGGAATGAAGCACTATAATTGCTTCATTTTATAGCCATGAAAGAGAGAGACAGACAGAGAAAGCAGCAAGTGAACGAGAAGGGGAGAGGACGAGGGAGAAATGTACTTTGAAGAGGCATGAAACTGTACCCCCAGACACCCACAATCCTTAAATGAACACAGTCTCACTCAAAGGACAGAATAAGCCATTCTCAGACATTAGAAAGGCTGTTCCATCCACAGAATCAGGCCTGGATAACAGCGCACTCCTTTTCTGTTAGAGAAAGTGATCAGTTAGTCGTCATCTTAACCTCGTGATTTGGTGTGGGAGTATCCAAGTACCCAAGAAATGTTTCCCTCCCCCCTTATAAACTCCAAGCGCCATTATGCATAAAATATTCAGTGTCGTCTGCAGTCAGATTGGAAGCCATACAATATTTATGAGTGAATCCTTGGGAAGAGAATTCAAATGCTAAGTTTTTGCAGTTGATAATAATATTGAGGAATGCTCATACTTTGATAAGACGTAGTTGTAATAATATCAGGGAACGTTCAGACTGTGATAAGATTCATTTCGTTATTAAAAAAATAAGCAAAGTCGATGGCATGCTGTAGCGCCCACAGCCCCCGGCTGGCATCTTCCCCCTGGATGGGAGGCGAGGGGGTGGGTGTCACCGCCGGGCAGGCCGGTCCAGCCTCATAGCGCTGCCCCCACCGCCTGCCGGGTGAGAGGGAGCTGCTGAGAGCTTTTGCGTCTTCACCCGCTGCTTTCTGCCCTCAGTGGCCGCGAGTTGCTCCCTCTCACCAAGTACGAGTCCCACAGAGGCTCAGTGTCCCCTGAGCAGCGGAGGGAGAGGCCGGGCACGGCAGGAGCCACGGAAGCCTGAGGGGAGGAAGGAGCCGGCACTCAGTGTCAGCAGTGGGCACCCCTGTGCTCCCGCCCAGCCCTACCCTGTGCTGGGATACGGTTGCAGTGGCCAGGGCACCCTCACCCACACCTGGAACATGTCTCATTCTGTTGTGGTGGTTGTTTCCTGTTGGTGTACGGGTCACTGGTTCACCCCCGGTGGTGCTCAGGGCTGACTCCTGGCTCTGTGCTCAAGGGACCACTCCCGGCAGTACTGGGGGACTCCGTGTGGTGCTGGCCACGTGCAAGGCAAGTGCTTTTCGCCCGATCCTGTCTCTCCAACTTGGGAACACTTGCCTTTTTTCTTGCTTTGTGTGTTTTTGGGCCACACCCGGTGTCGCTCAGGGCTGACTCCTGACTCTGCGTGCGGGAATCACTCCCAGTGGGCTTGGGGACCATCCGGGATGCTGGGAATGAACCCAGGCCAGGCGCGTTCGAAGCCCCCATACTGTCCCTCCAACCTGGAAGCACTCTTCCCGGAACTGCGGCTGGCCTGGGACAGGGAGAAACCCCCAGACCCCCCGAACTTGGAGGGGCACAGCAGGAATGCTCCCGGCCTGGCCGTGGGGGCCGAGTCACATGGGGGCAGAGTGAGCTCCAGTTTCAGAAGAGGACAGAGCGAGGAGGGCCAGGGCCGGGTTCCGGGGTGAGCCGCTTGTGGCCGCCCTCTCCCGAGGCTGGCGTGTCTCCCCCCGTACGCCTGCCCGGTGGCGCCTGGCGAGCAGGCGAGGTGTGGGGCGGCCCTGGCAGCCGGCAGGGGTGAGGAGGAGGAGGCTGAGAGCTGTGTCCTCCCTCCTGCGAAACCGCGAGAAGTAATTATTGAGGCCTTTCTTCCACACGCTAATTCCCTTGTCGGCGGAGAGTCAGAGATGGGTGAACTGATCATTACCGTCTTTTTTTACCTTCTAATTAAAAGTTAACTGCCAGAGAGAAGTGCCAAGGAGGAGGCTGGCGGCTGGGCAGAGTTTGCCCAGAACCTCTGCCAGTTGGAAGGCGAGAAGGTGGCGGGGGCATCTGGAGATGGGGGTGGGGGGGCAGGTCAGTGACTTGGGTGCTGGAAAGAAAAGGTCCTGGGAGGAAGATCCTAGCCAGGCCGAGCCCCCTGCCCTCCTCCCGGCAGAGCCCGAGTGGGAGGGGAGGGTGCAGAGGCCCCGTGGCCTTGTCCTCCTAGGAGCGCCATGAGTCATGCAGAGAGCTGCTCTCCCGTCTCGCAGAGCTGAGGACAGCTGGCCACGGTGCCCTGAGGCTCCCCGGGGAACCCCCCTCCCGCTACCCATCCGGTCGGCCGTCCTCTGGCTGCCCCTTCCTGAGGCCTCCCAGATGGTGTGTCACCGCTCTTCCGGCCTGTCCCCACAACGGCGTGCGTGCTATCGTGTCCAGGCTGTGGCCTAAGCGCCGTGCCCCTGTGCAGAAGTGAGTTTTGGTTCTATATCCTGCGCCATCTGAGCTCAAATTGCCTCTTGCCAGGAGCTTCTTTGGTGTGCCGGGGGCATCCGGACACCCTGGAGTGTGGGCTGGTGCCCTCTGGAATTCTCTGACTTGGGAACCCTGACACTCTGGTACACGGATGCTCCTTCCCGGGGGGGGGGGGGTGGACAGCTGACAGGTTTTGCATGCGGATGAGCCACCGTGGTTCAGGGAGGTTCGGGGCTCTTGGGCAGGGTGTCCTGCCTTGGGGACAGCTCCGATCTGCATCTTGTTCTGGGTATCAAGACCCACCACTGCGAGTATCAGATATTTGGACTCAAACTGAGGATCTCTCAGCAGGATTTGATGTGAGATGCTCCAAGCAAGGGGAAGCTGCTTTAGCGTCCCGGGAAATATGAGGGCCTGTGTGTTTTGTGTTTTACTTCCCGGACCAGCGTTGCTGTAGAGTGGGCTGTGGTCCTCACCAGGGAACAGTCATCCTCTTGCATAAGTATCAGAGACCTTTCTTTTATTTTGCTTGTTTTTTTGGATCACACCCAGTGATGCTCAGGGGTTACTCCTGGCTCATGCACTCAGGAATTACTCCTGGCGGTGCTTGGGAGACCCTATGGGATGCTGGGGATTGAACCCTGGTGAGATGTGTGCAAGGCAAACGCCCTACCCGCTGTGCTATCACTCCAGCACCAAAGACCTTTCTCTGAGCATGGTTTTGACACTCTCCCCAGGGGTCTAGGACTAGGGGATCTAAACATTCTGAGGGGGCTGGGCTGTTGGCTCTGTCATTTTGGGGTACTTGGTGTCCCTACCTGGCTAGGGGCTCACTTCTGTCATGTGGCCACATCCTCTGTGCAGAGCCAATGTGTTCAGTGGGTACCCAGCCAAGTCAGAATCATTTTGGCCACGTCTGGACAGGCAGAGATCCCCCGGGCAGGAATCACGACACTCATGAACTTGGACGTGAAGGTGCTAGTTCCCTCCCATGCACACTGGGTCCAGCTTTCCCGATGGACCCTCTGCCTTCTTGTCCTTGGGTTCAAAGAGAGAGACTGCTTCCTGCGCTCAGTTCTTCTGTTTGGCTGATGCCATCCAGAAATGGTTGCTGGTTTTTGAGACCCCAATCAGCCTACACCAGGGATATCTGTCTCCTCGACCTTTGCACCCAAGATGGCAGTTGAAAACGGAGTCTGCTGCAGATGTCTGCTCTCTCCAGAGAATAACTGGACTTACCTTCCGGCAAATATGAGGATACTCATCTTCGCTGGCTCCCGAGGGAAAGAAATCAGCTCTCCTCCCTCAGGGGATTTGTCCAGAATGAAAGAAGCCAAATTTCTTATGAAACTACAAGCTGCTGTTAATTAAAACAATATAAAAATTTTTTGGTTTCCCAACTTAAAAATATTTATCTTAAAATAAATTCTGGTTTTTTTTTTTTTGGTGGGGGGGATAAGTCTTGTTTTGAAGCAAGCCCAGTGCTCACCCATTCACTGAGCTGCAAATGGAAAGGCATTATTAGAATTAATTGCATTTTGCGGTAAAAGCTGGGGGTACTCCGTACCAAAGAATGATTGCCTATGAATATCTTTCATTTGTGGGTGTTTTTTTTTTTTATTTTTTTGCCATCAAGCAGCTATTTTTCTTGTATTCAGATCATCAGGGCTTAAACATCCGGCTTTAATGATCTTCAAGGTTTTATCTTCATAGAAGTCACTGAGCTCCTTGAAAATGATGGTTTTAGCAGCGAGTAATAGAATTAAACATGAAAAAGGCTCCATCCTGGGATGCTGAAAGAAAGCTCGGCAGCCGCAGATGTCGGCCCGACTTTTACTTTTGTAATTATGGGTGTCGGATCTCGTCATTATGGAAAAACAATCCACTTAATTTATTTTTAAAAACTGAGAATCCAATTCTCAGCCCGTCAAATGCTCTTGGGAGAACTTGTGAGATGTGAGAATTGCTTGAAACTTTTTGCTTGGAGCTGATGTTCAGAGCGGATCATTAGTGTTCTAGATTCCTCTGGTACTTTGGAAGAGCACCCCTGTCAGGGCTGGCTCTGCTCAGGCCTCTGTAGGAATTATTCATGCTGTAATCCCATTTCTTTATTCAATTATATTTTTGTTTTCATGCTTCTAGGGGTTGAAGGAAGGGGCTATTGAATAGAATCTGATGTCTCATCAGTCAGAGCTTTATGCTGGTGGAGTGTGTGTGTGTGTGTGTGTGTGTGTGTGTGTGTGTGTGTGTGTGTGTGTGTGTGTATTGGAGAGAGAGAGAGAGGGAGGGAGAGAGGAGAGAGAATAGAGACGACATAGAATAGAGAAGAGAGAATAGATGAGAAAATGAGAGAGAGACAGAGAGGGAGAGAGAGAGAGACAGAGAGCGCTCAGAGACAACACACATTCTCACCTTTGCTGATTTTCACTCAGATTTGCATCCTTCAGTTACTCTTTCACTTTGTGGCGTGGGGCAGTGTGGTGAGCAGAGGATGGCTTCAGCCAGTGGCCCCATATTATAGCTCCTGGCATGGGAGCACGTACTCTGAAACACCCCAAAGGTCCTGTGCAGATGTGATGAGGTGGAAGGTTCTGGGTAGCGGACTTTCTTGGATTACTGCTGGGGCTCCCAGTGCTCACCAGGACCCTTCATAAGACAGAGGAGAGGGGGAGGGCAGAGAAAGGACAAGGACAGCAGATTTGCTGTCTGAAGTCAGAGTTTGTGGGGGTTTATTAAGACAGAAGAAGGCAACTGAGGCAGATGGGTCACTTCACTTCTCCGAGCCAGAGTCTTCTTCATATTTAAGACTGGCCCAGTCAGCTGGGGTCAGGCAGAATTAAACGTCACATGAGTAAGAAACCAGGAAAGGAAGCCTGGGCAGTGGGTCCTTCCCGGGATGCTGCGGGGTCTTCAGATTCAGTTCTGGAGCCACGTGGTGGGACATTCACCGTGATTTTGGGTTACATGCCTCTAAGCGGTTATGTGGCACTCAGGAAGTAAGGAGATACAGACCAGGCTGAACAAAGCCTAACCCCAACCCGAAATAAAACCTAACCCTAATCTAGCCCTGACTCAACACACACCAGACCCTGAAAACAAGCTGATTCCTAAACCAAACCCAACCATATCTAACCCTAACCTAACCTAATGAACCCTAACTCTAACCTTAACCTAACCCTAACTAACCTTAACCCTAGCCCTGACCCTAGCCCTAACCCTAAATCAAAACCTAACCCTAATTTGAACACTAATCCGACCCTGAAAACTAAATAATTCCTAAACTAGCCCAAGCTAACACCAACCCCAACCTAACCTTAACCTTACCCTAACCCTAAACTACCCCTGCCCCTAATCTAATCTCAACCTAACCCTAGCCCTGTCCTAACCCCAAATTTAACCCCAACCTAACCTAAAACTTAACCCTAACCCTAATCCTAACCCTAATCCTAGCCCTAGTCCCAAGCTACCCCCAACCTAGTTTTACCTAACCCTTACCTAACCCTTACCTAACCCCAACCTAACCCTTACCTAACTCTTACCTAACCTTACCTAACCCTTACCTAACCCCAACCTAAGCCTTACCTAAGCCCTACCTAACCCTTACCCTAACTAGCCCTAACCTAACCGTAACCCTAACCAGAGGGGCTGCCCCAGCTTCCTGCGAGGTGTCCTGTGATGACCCCACAGGGACCTGAAGGAAGGACAGCCGCAGGGCCTTGGGGTGTGGGCTGGGGGTCTCCTGAGGACGGGGAGCGGGGAGGGCGTGCCTTCTGCAGATGCTGCCGCTCTGGCTGGGGCCCCTCAGTACGGGGGAGCCCCAGGAGTGACCTGCAGATGGCCCTGGCCTTCTCTGACCCCCCCCCACACACACCCTGCTCTTCTCCTCACAGGCTGCCCATGAGCCTGAGGGCTCCCCTGGGGTGCTCGGGGGCACAGAGGCACCTGCAGGGACTCACCTGCGGTGCCCGGTGGAAGGAGCTCCGGCGTCCACTGCGCCAGGCTGGGCAGTTTGATTGGCGGGTCCGCACCGGGCCTGGGCTGCCGGCCCCTCCCCAGACCCGCCCCACAGGCCCCCTCTCCCAGCTGCTGAGCCTACAGGGTCACTCCCAGGGTGGCTGCCGCCTCCTCTCCCCCGTGGGCCCTGAGCGGGCGCGGAGGACGGGGAGTCTGGATCCCCCCTCACCTGCTGCTGCCCAGCCAGAGGCTGGTCCAGGGCTGGGGTGAACAGCAGCACAGGGGATGGGGATGGGGGGGAGATGTGAGGAGAGAGAAGGGAGAGAGAGAAGGGGAGAGAGAGATGGGGAGAGATGGGGAGAGGGAAGGACGGAGGGGAAGAGAGGGAGAGAGAGAAGGGGAGAGAGGGAGAGAGAGATGGGGGAGAGATGGGGAGAAAGGGAGATGGGGAAGAGGGGGGTAGAGTGGGGGAGATGGGGAGAGGGAAAGGGGGAGGAGGAGAGGGAGAGGGGTGGGGGAGATGGGAGGGGAAGTGGGAGGGGAGAGAGTGAAGGATTGAGAAAGAGATAGGGAAAGAGAAAGAGGGAGAGAGAAGGGCGAAGAGAGAGGGGAGAGAGGAAGAGAATGAAAGAGGGAGGGAGGGGAGAGAAAGAGAGAGGGGGAGAGAGGGGAGGTGGTGAGGGAGGGGATGCAGGGCAGCAGGCTTTCTGGCAGTGCTGCTGGCAACAGTGCTCCCCCCATCACCCGGAGGGGCCAGCCAAGGCCCCTCAGCCAAGAGGTGAACCCTGTGGGGCAGAGGCAGAGGCGCTTGCTAAACCTGCCAAATATTTCTCTAATTAATCTTTCTTTTCCTTATTTACTTTACAAAACCAAAAAAAAAAAGTAGCCTCCAAAAATGGTTCAAAATTAATGAGCATCTACTTTCCTCTCTTACACACCATCCTTAACCCCCTAAAGAAAACAAACACAACCAACCATGCGTAAAATGGGTAGGCTTTGCCAGAAACTATTTTCATGGTTTAAAAAAACTGCCTTCTGCATGCCAGGGCTGGAGAGAGTCCCGAGCAGAGAGGGCTTGCCTTGTGTGCAGCTGACCCGGGTTCGGGGCCCCGAGCCTGGCCGGGAGGGATCCCTGAGTGCAGAGCCAGGAGTAACCCCCGAGGGCTGAGGGTGGCCCCTAAGTCCTACAAAGCAACAAACAAAGGTGAGGATCTGGCCGTTGGGAGGCTTGGAGGCTTCCTGTCCGCTTGTTTCCAAAGCTGGAAATTTGTTTCCCGTGTTGGAGGTCAGGCTCAGCAGTGCTCAGGATGAGCCCTGGGGGGCTCCTCGGACCACCTGGGGTGCCGGGGACCGAAGCAGGTTGGCGGTGTGCAAGGCAAACGCCTCACCGGCTGTACTGTCGCTCCGGCCTGTCAGAGGAGAGTCTTACTGTCGGCCTTGGCGAGTGGCTCTGGCTACCTAAAAGTGAGAGTTTCAGGGCGGGGAGGGTGTCTGCCTTGCACACGGCTGGCCGGGATTCGATTCTCAGCATCCCCTATGGTCCCTGAGCACCGCCAGGGGTGATTCCTGAGTGCAGAGCCAGGAGTAACCCCTGTGCATCGCCAGGTGTGACCCAAAAAGAAAAAATAAAAGTGAGAGTTTTCTTCTAGATTTGCAGGCCGAGGGTCAACGCCATCTTTGTTTGAGTAGCCCGGCTGGAGGCTGCGGGCACAGTGGAGGGGCCGGCAGACCGTGGGGAAGGTCAAAGCCTCTTTCCGGAACCTTCCAGCAGAGACACGAGCTGGGACTGCAGGGGTGGAGTGAGATGAGGCTTAGGCAGTCTGCCCAGCTCTCGGGGCTGGGATGAGGCTGTGGTTTCTGGGCTGTGGCCGGGGTAGCCCCGTCATGAGCTACACGCCACACGCCACACGCCACACAGCGCTCCCGGGCTGGAGGAAGGAGCGTGTCGGAGATGCTGCGAAGGAACGAGTCGAGGGCCAACACACGGGTGCCCAGCGCTCACTGGCCAGGAGGGGAGGTGGGTGGACACCCCCAGGGATGGAGCTGGTGTCCACCTGGGAATGGTGAAGGCGGAAGTGGGGTGGGGACAGCTGTGCCAAGGGGCCTGGCCCTGACCCGCCACCCCGGTCTGTCCTGATGCCCACTGGGCAAGGTGTGGTCGGGGCAGTGCCCGTCACAGTACGGGCAGGGAGGGGCACCAGGGAGGGACACAGAGCGAGAGATGGGCTTCTGCCGGAAGTCCCCGCACCCCTGAAACCTCACACCCAGACGCGGGGGGCAAGCCTGGGCCGACGCCCCAGAGTGCTTCCCTGCAGGCTGCCCCCAGGGAGGGTCCCCCAGCCCGAGCCGCACCTCCAGGAGGAAGCACGCATCCCACAGAGGGAGATGATCTCTCGGCCTTCTTTGTGTGCTCATGAACGACAGAACCGCATGTCTGCATTTCCCGCTGGCCGGACCGCAGAGCCCCCAGCCTGACGGGGAGCCGTGGGCCCATTCTCCCCGAGTTCCTGAGAAACGTGGCCCCGCTCCGATGCGCAGTGCGTGTGTTTTGCTTAGGCCGGCGGGGCGGGGGCGGGGGGCTTCTAATATCTCCACACCAGCAGGGGGGCGGGAGATTCCTCATAGGTGAGTGGAAGCCGGCGACTCAGGGTCCCGGGGGCCTGGGGACCCCCTTTCTGCTGGGCTGATCCAAGGCATGAGGCTGCTTAAAGAAGGGTGGACAGAAGGGCCAGTCTGGCCACAGACCCTGGGAGGAGGGGAAGGTGACCGGAGGGAGGTGGGCATAGTCGGGAGGGATGTTGTACATGGATGTGAGAGTCTGTGCCATGCATGTGTGTGACATGTTTGCGTGTGTGTGTGTGTGTGTGTGTGTGTGTGTGTGTGTGTGTGGGCATATGTCTCTGAGATGCACGTGAGTATATCTGAGGCTTGGGCATGAGTTGTGTATATGTGATACCTGCGTTCATATGAATGTAATGTGTGAGTGTGATTACATGCATGAGCATGCATGGAACTTGGGAGTATGTTGTATGCATGTGATGCGTGTGTTCATATGAATGTAATGTGTGTGTGCTGCTGCATGTGCTTACATGGTCATGTGTTGTATGTATGTATGCGATGTTTATGTGTGATGCATGAGCATGCATGTATGATGTATGAGTGCAGGATGTGTGCATGTATGTGCAACGCACATGTTTATGTGTATGTGTGATGTCTGGGAGCCGCATGTGCCTGCCTGCATGAGTCCACGTGCTGTGTGTGCTTATACATGTGTGGTAGGTGTGAATATGGGTGGAAAGTGTGCTCTGGCTTGGATGTTCTGAGTGGTCCATACCCCTAGCCTTGTCTTGTTGACAGCGAGGAGGGCACTTTCTCTCCTCGCCGTGTCCTCCTGGACTGCGAGGCCCCAGTGTCCTCTCCTGGGCCAGGGAGGAGAGCCGGGACCACTGACCCACGATCCCCCGGGGGCGCTGAGTCCAGGCACAGCCGGTCATTCGGGGCCAGCAGGCGGCTCGCTGAGGGTCTGGCCAGCGACGGTGGCTGCAAGGTTCTGTAGAGACCCAGGCTCTGGCGACTGCCCCCGAACCACGGGGCGGCCGTTCCCTGGCAGCGAGGAAGACGGGGCAGGAGCCAAGGGGGGGTGACCCCGAGAACAGCAAGGCCGGAGAAGGGTGTCTTTGGAGGTCAGAGGTCAGGCACGAGGGGTGCATTATGGGGAGGAACGAGGTCCAGGAGGAGCTGGGCACGGGGCCGGGGGGACCCGGCACAGCTGCCCCAGTTTCTCACTGGCTACAGCATGCGGGCAGTGACGGTTGCCAGGTTGCCCGTGTGTCATCTCTCCTGGGAACAGTCATCGCTGTGCAGCCCCGTGACCAGGCTGGGTCCCCGTGGGGACGGGGAGGTGGGGAGGGCAGCGTGGCAAGGTTGGTCCGAGGGAAGAGATGCTGTGTGCTGCGGCCGTGCAGATGTGTCAAGGCCTGGGGGTCTCTGGCCAGAGGAGGCTCGGGGCAGACAGGCGGGGCAGCCCAGGCGGGGGAGCCCTCGTCCCCCTGGGGCAGAGCTGAGGCCATTCTCTGTGGCCCCACCGGGGTGACCGTCGGGGCCCCCTGCCTGCTCGGGGAGGAAGGACCCTCAGGCAGGCAGCGGGTGCAGCGGGAGGGGGCAGAGGGCAGAAACGTGCCCCCGAAAGGCCGGGGTTTGTGCCGAGAGGAGCAGGAGACCCCAGTTCCCCAGAAAACAGGGCGGGGGCTTCTCCTTTCTCCCACGAATGCAAGTCCCCGAGCTCTCAGTCCCTCCCCCAGGTGGACCGGGACACCCCGGGGTGATGTGCCACCGGCTTGGGTGGCTTCTGTGATTCGAGTCTTATTTTGGCCCTGGGGACTCACCCGGTGATGCTCAGGGGCTATTTGGGCGCAGGGCTTGATGCGGGGTGGGGGAGGGAGTGGATTTGCTCCCCGTGGAGCGCAGGGCCCGACACCGTGCAGGCGAGAAGCTGGAGCCCCTGCAAGCAGAGCCCGTGTCGACGCTGGGGGCCGTCGCCTGAAGGGAAGCTTTAAGGTCATTGATTTACTTTTGGTTTGGGGGCCACACCTGCGGTACTCGGGGCTCCCTCCTGGCCCTGCACTCAGAGATCACTGGGTGGGGGGGGGTGCTGCTTGGGAGACCCTCTGGGGACTGAGCCTGGGTCACCGTGAGCAAGGCAAGGGCCCTACCTGCTGTATGAACGATTGCTTGCCCCCAACTTAATTTTTTTTTTTAATTATGATTGCGGAGTCAGAGATAGTCCAGCAGGTAAAGGGCCTGGCATGTGGCCAACCTGGGTTTTCTCCCCAATACCTTCGAGGGTCCCCTGACCCAGCAGGAGTGACCCCTGGACACAGAGCCAGGAGAAAGCCCTGAGCACGGCATGGTGTGTCCCGGCCTGCTACAGCTGCGAACATAAAATAATAGATAATGGATCAAACGTGATGGCCTCTCCGGAGGAGAGAGGAGAGAGAGAGTAAGAGGGAAACTGTCTGCCATGGAGGCAGGGGTGTGGTGGAGGTGGCGGGGGATACTGGGGACATTGGTGGAGGGAGATGTGCACTGGTGGAGGGATGGGTGTTCGATCACTGCACGACTGCAACTCAACCATGAAAGCTTTGTAACTGGATCTCATGGTGATTCACTCTGTCACACTGTCCTCCCGCTGCTCATCGATTTGCTAGAGTGGGCACCAGTAACATCTCCATTCTGAGACTTGTTGTTACTGTTTTTGGCATATCGAACACACCACGGGGAGCTTGCCAGGCTCTGCCATGCGGGCGGGATACTCTTGGTAGCTTACCAGGTTTTCCGAGAGGGGCAGAGAAATCGAACCCAGGTCGGCCTCGTGTAAGACAACGCCATAAGTGTCTCAAACAATATTTTTGCTTTTAAAAAAGAAAAATCCTAAGTCAATGATGGTTGGAGGAATCACTCGGGATGGGAGATGTGTGTTGAAAGTAAATAAAGCACCAAACGTGACAGCCTCTCAATATCTGTATTGCAAACCATAATGCCCCAAAGTAGAGAGAGAGTATGGGGGAAATTGTCTGTCATAGAGGCAGGGGGAGGGATGAGGTGGGGAAACTGGGGACATTGGTGGTGTGGAATGTGCACTGGTGGAGGGATGGGGGTTTGATCACTGTGTGACTGAAACTCAACCATGAAAGCTTTGTAACTATAACTCACGGTGATTCAATAAAAAAAAACAACAATGGATATTATTGATATTAATGGACTGGAGTGATAGCACAGAGGGTAGGGCGTTTTCCTTGCACGTGGCTGATTCCTCTGTCCCTCTCGGAGAGCCCGGCAAGCTACCGAGAGTATCCCGCCCGCATGGCAGAGCCTGGCAAGCTCCCCATGGCGTATTCGAAATGCCAAAAACAGTAACAAGTCTCACAATGGAGACGTTACTGGTGCCCGCTCGAGCAAATCGATGAGCAACGGGATGACAGTGCTATGACAGGGCTATTGATATTAATAAGCCCTAATTTAAGAACCACCTAGCTTGCTACTTTCTTAGAAAGTAACATGGCTTTATGGTGATGCATAAGACTCTGGTGCCCATGATGGGACGTCAACACACACATCCACACATCCTTTGACTTAGCAGAAGGCTTGGCCCACCCCCAGCGCCCTCCCCCTCGGTCCCCGGTCCCTGGGGGGGAATCCAGCATGTTCTTCCCGGCTGCGGGAGGGCGGAGGGCGCCGGCCTGCCCCTCGCCTGGGCGCCACTAGGTGGCCTCACCGCTCTCGGCTCCCGGCAGCCGGCACACAGGTGAAGGGCTCTCATTGGCTTCCGCGAGGCGTGATGCCACCCGCAGCCCCTTTTAAGAGCAAAGGCAGGCAGGGAGGAGAGAGCCCGAGCCAGCGAGCCCGAGCGACCAGCCAGCCAGCCAGCCAGCCAGCCAGCGAGCGCCGGACCCTCAGCGGAGAGCAGCCAACATGAGCGAGGTGAGTGGGCTTCTCCTGGGCGCTCTCCGCACGCTCCCCCTCTGCAGACCCCTTCCAGGGGTCTCGGAGGCAAGCCGGGAGCCTGGAGCCCGGTGGCTCTTTGCTTGGAGAACCACGTTCCGCGTCCCGGGGGCGGCCCCGCAGGTGCAGACCTGGGCTCAGCTTGCAACTTAAAAAAAAGAGAAAAAAAAAAAAAACACCTTAGCCAGAGCTGGGGTTTTTGCTGCCATTGTGACTTGGGGAAGTGCTTCGGTTGTAGCCGTGGGAAAGGGAAGCCTGGTGGGGATTGGGTTTGCATTGCTTATTTGGGGGGTCCCCTCGGGGGGCTCTGCAGGCAGGTGTCTGGGAAACAGCCCAGAAGGGAACTGTTGGGGGGGCCCGGCTGGCTGGGGGCAGTGCTCCCCTGCCTGGCATGTGTGGGTAGGAGCCCCCTGCACTGGCTCCCTGGGGGTGGGGGGCAGGGCTGCACAGCTGAGGGGCCAGCCGGGGCCCCCGAGCGAGCGTGTGGGGGTGTGGGTGAGGCTGGGCTGGCCGCAGCCTTTGCAAGCCCGGGGTGCTCCCAGTGTGTCTCTGCAGACGAGCGCGGCTGCACACAGCCCCGACAGCCCTCGTTTACGAGGAGGCGCTCTCTCTCTCTCTCTCTCTCTCTCTCTCTCTCACTCACTCTCTGTCTCTCTCTCCCAATCCCTGGGAACACTTTTTAACCCCTTCTCCTCTCTCTCTCTCTCTCTCTCTCTCTCTCTCTCTCTCTCTCTCTCTCTCTCTCTCGCTCTCTCTCTCTCTCTCTCTCTCTCTCTCTCTCTCTCTCTCTCTCTCTCTCTCTCTCGGAGACAGGGTGGCTTGTGTGGCACGCCAGTGCCCGGGAATTTGCCTCGACACCCCAGACCCGCCCGTCGCCTTCCCTTCGCGTTGGCACCTGCTTGGCGGAGAGCTTTTACCTCCTCCATCTTCATTTATTATTATTATTATTTTGGCACAGGTGGGGGGATCCTTTTATATATTCATTCTGGGGAGCCCGGAGACTTCAGGGAGAATGCCTCCCTGCTGCCGGGGTCCCTCTGCCCGTGGTTTCTGGCCCAGACTCTGCAGGAAACGGGCGGGCGGGCGAGGCAGAGGATGTGCGGATGGCTCTGGCCGGCAGCCACAGCTGGGGGCAGGCGGGGCCAGCGCGGGGGTGACCACGGGCAGGAGGGCACTTCCCAGGGCTAACTCTGTGCACGGCGCCGCAAGCTCTCAGTGCTTTGCCCGGGGCCCGGTGTGTGTCGGTCCTTGCCCCTCTCAGCAAGTTGGGGTGTCGGCATCTGGTTATTCCCAACGGACAGACGAGACCACCCAATGGGGGGGAGGATTCATGGCAGGTGGTTCCAAGTCACTGTGTGGGGAAGGCGGAGCAGGACTCGAGGTCTGGCCACTGGCTGCCGCTGCCTCTTGACGGCCCCGTGCTGTGGAAGGCCCCCGTGGGCAGTGAGAAGGAGGACGTGAGGACCCCAGAATCCAGACGGCTCTGAAGGTGGGGCAGGGACTTCTAATGCTGCTGTACACGGGAGGGTGACTTCCGGTGGGCTCTTCCCAAGACCTCAGAAGCTTCTGGAAGGCAAGGCTGCTGTGGCTGGCCGGCCAACCATGTGGGCTGCCTTCGTACCTACGGCTGGAGGGGCTGGAGACCAGCACTGCTCTGAGCGGGTGCAAGCCGGGGGCCCTTTCTTCAAGCAAATGAGTCTCCCCTCCCCGCCCCGGCTGGCATCCCAGCCTCACCTGCTCCGAGCCTCGGGGCCCAGCTGGGCACGCCCACTTCAGCCTGGGTCCCCGGGTCCCGCCTGTTTCTGCCGAGGGCATCACCGGACACCCTGCGTGCTCCCCTCCCCTCCCTCGGCCCAGGGTCCCTCAGCCCCTCCCCCTGCCTAAAACCCCACCATGCCCGTCTTTGCTCGGATGCTCTTGCAGACCCCCGCCTGTCTCCGTCTCCGCAGCCCCTCACCGGAGGAGGAGGGGGCCCCCGCCCTCCGCCCCTGTGGGAGCCCTGTGGTCCCCGGGCTGCCCCCATGCTCCTCAGCTCCTGGCAGGCCCTCCCAGTGGGACGTCAACCTGCAGGAAGCCTAGAACGCAGCGCCCAGAAGCGCCTTCCTCCTGGGTGGGAGCCCACGAGGGTCTCTCTGTGCACCCTGCCCTCCTACCGAGGAGACGCTCCCCGAGTCTCCGGGGTGCTGAGCACTCAGGCGAGAGTGGAGCGCCAGCTGGAGCTCGGGCCAAGCCTCCCTCTGGCTTCAGGGCCCAGTGTAGGGGGGGGTGCCGGGCTCTGAGCCCCCAGGAGGGCCTCTGTCCTCTGGTCCCCAGGGCGCCCCTCCTGCGTCTGATGTTCAGGAGGCGGTTTCCTGACGCAGGGGTCCCTGGCCGTGTCTGTGCTCCTTGGGGGGGGGGCCGGGGGGGGCGTGTGATGGAAGAGCAGCTCACACAAGGAAGACAAGTAACGTCCAAATTTAGGGCGAAATGTGAGCGCGTGGAGGGAGCGGGTGGGGGCGTCTCCTTTCCATTTCAGGAGGAAAGGGACGTCCCACGTGCCCGGAACCTTCCGCCACACGAGCCAACAGCAGCTCCAGAGACAGGCCCCCTTGACCCCCCGCAGGACAACCCCCCTTGCTGGCTGCCCTCCCCCCCCTCCCTCCTCAAATGGCCACTTGGTCCCCTGGCCAGTCCCGGTCTGACTCACGCAGGTGTCTGCCGGAAGTCGCTTTGCCAAGGGACTTGGTTTGAGAGTGGGCGGGGGTTCTCCTGCCGTGAAGCCCAGAGCAGAAGGGGGGTACCTGGTTTGAGGGGCTCCTGCTCTCTGGGGGGAGGGTCCTCCCGCGCCCTTCAGTTTCATGGTCAGGGCTGGGTCTTGCCCTGACTGGGGTTGGAGGTGACAACTCAGCCCCCCCATCCCCGGGAGCACGCTGGGTTGTGTCTTCCTGTCTCTCATCAGACAGTGCTCCCCGGGAGAAGATGGGCTCGGGCCCGAACACCACTGAGGTCACTCAAGGTCAAACCTATAAACCTCCGAGTCTGTCCCTCACCCAGAACCCGACGCTGCTACCGTCCACAGTTGAGCTTTAGAGACAGGAAGAAACAAGGACTAGCTCCCTTTGGCACGGAGAGGCAAGGGGAGGGAGCCCTCGGGACTCTTGGGGTGAGGGCGTAGGGGAGACACGGTTCCTACACCAGCCGTGGCAGTGACCTGGGGTTTGCAGAGCTGCCAGCAGGGCGCCCCACTGCTGACCTCAGCAGTACAAAGGAAGAATTCTTAGAGCGACATGAGCTTTGAATGATGTCATTGGGAGCGGAGCTGCTACTGATGAATGGGTGATTACTTTAAATCAGTTAGGCATGGATTTGAAGGACTCGAAGAGTGACTGAATAAAAATGTGGATTCTCATTTTTTTTTTTTTTGCAATGGGTCCCAAAGACCGAGTGACAGGAGACAAATGGCAATTCAATTTATTATGTAATTTTAACTTCATTTGGGGGTGTGCCTCAGCAGAGATGCAGGAGGATGCAGCAAAACCATATGCTTTCGCTGGATCACACTCTCTCTGCCGTGACAGGCGCCGAGAGGTGTAGAAGGACCGCCAATTAAGCTGGGGCTCTCTGGCCAACTTTCCCTAACTGGAAAGAGGCCCTGGGCAGGCAGGAAAATGTCTTTGTGGGGCTGAGGATTGCAGTTGGATTGCTTTCATGCTGGTTGCCCAGAGCCTGCATTTCATGAACCACGGCGGGTGGGATTAAGCAGCCTGCCTGGTTTTCCTCCTTGAAACTCTTAGAATGACAGGACACAAGATGGATTGTTGTTTGTTTTTTTTCTAGAAAGCAAAGCGGAATCAAAGAATCAGTTGATTTTGCTAAGAGTTCAGCAGAGTCTTGTGTTTGAGACGCAAAGAAAAACTTGTGTTTTTGTGATGGGAAGTTCCCCAAACCGGTTCTCTGCACTCTCCCCACTTTGTCTCTGCCCTGACCGCGTAGACCACAGGGCCCTCAGTTCCACTTTAACACACGAAGAGCAGCCGGACCTCAGGCCTGGGGCTTGAGACAAGCCTTCTAGTACGCGCCTCTTAGGGCTGGAGGGGTGGGCGACACGGGTGTGAGATGATGATGGTCCCGTGCAGGTTTCAATACGGGACGGGTGTTTTTGTAAAACACAGAGCAAAGAATCGTCTCATGGGGCCACTGAGACCGTGCAGGGCCTGTGGCGGGTCCCGGTCCGGACCCCCTGGGCACCATCGGGAGCGAGCCCTACATTCTCCTCGCTGGGTCTCTCCCGCTGAGTTCCTAGTTGCTGTGGGGTGCTCTGGCAAGAGGGGGGCTTAGAAGAAAAATGCATCTTCTGTGCCTTAGAGCCTGGAAGTCGGGGGGACCAGGTTGGGGGAAGGTCCTGTTGAGGGCCTGCTCGGTCACTTCCTCCAGGGGTGGGGTGACGCAGGCAGTTTCTCTCCCGTCTCTTTATTAGGGTGCTAGTGTGGAACCTGGGGCTCCACCCTCATCGGTGCATCACCCCGTAAGGCCCTGCCTTTCCCCAACATCCGTTAGATTCAGAGGCGAAAGCCTTGTAATTGGGGTGTGTGTGGGGAAGGGGGGCGGGAACCACGAGCTGCCGCCCTGGAAGGATTTTGGGATGAGATCCCCAAGACCAAACTCTCCGAGGGCAGGCGCAGACTGGGGCTGGACCCTCGGGCCTGGGGTCTGCGGTTCTGTAGGGCAAAGCTCGGGCTTCTCAGGCCGGCTGAGAAAGGCAGAAAGCTGCCGTGGGTGGGGCTCCGGGCGCCTGGGGAGGTGCCAAGGCAAGGGGGAGAGCTGGGGAGCGGCCGGAGCTCTGCCACTCACCACGACTCGGGGCTTCAAAGGAGCCCCAAGGCTCAAGACACGTGCTCCGGAATTTGGTCAGGGGGCTGTGCAGGAGAAGGGGGTCTCACCGTCCAGGAGAACACTGGCATGGCTGTATATTCCAATTGCAAATATAAATCAAAATATTTCTAAATGGCACTTACGACCCTCCAGCGAGTGCTTTTGTTGATCTGAATATTAGCGATGATTTTTCTTTTTTTTCATTATTGTTTTGGTTTGGGGCCCACCAGCCGTGGTGCCCGGGGCTTATTCCTGGCCGTGTGCTCAGGGATCTCTCCTGGCGGGTTCAGGGATGGGAGCGTCTCCCTGGAAGACTGCGCGGACTCTCGTCGCCGCAGACCGCAAGCAGATCGGTTTCCCGTTCCAGGGGAGCAGCCTGTTCTTTCGAGACGCTCCCCGGGCTCCTCCACACAGAGCAGTCTGTGCTGCGGCCCGCTGCGGGCACCCGTGTGCTGGAGGCCTGTCTGTGCCTCGTAAACAGCCTGAGGTTTGCTGCAGCAGCTCACAGAGCCACTCT
>NC_073303.1:202297340-202308468 GCF_027595985.1 Sorex araneus
CTTTCCCTGTCCCGCACCATCGTTCTTCTTTTTTAAAAATTTGTTTATTTTATAAAGTAGTTCACAATATTTTATTACACTCAAATGCCCATCCCACCACCATTCCACCTTCCCACCACCATATTTCGGGCGTTTCCATCTGGAGCCCCAATCCCTGCCCCAACGTGGAACCAAAATAACGTAACATTTCCCTCTGGGTTCCCTCCATAGTTCTGAGCGCCCCCTTCCCTCTGAAGCCCGCAGAGAGCAATGTCTCAGGCCACGGAGGCCCCGCTCCCGAACCCCGAACACGGCGGCCGCGCCTCACTGCTCTCTCTCTCTCTCTACCCACCAGGTGACGGGCAACTAGGAGGTGGGACTTGGACTTTTGCCGCTTTTCTCAAAACTCCCAGTGCAATCTGCACTCATGGGCATCCGTGATGTGCTGGGGAATGAGTCAGACAAGGGGTCTCCCCTCAGCCACTGGGGAGACCCACTTCCACCAAGGTGACTATGCCACAGGGCTGATACGGGGCAGAGTCCTAGTCACAATATGCCACAGGGTCAATGCCAGGACAGGGAAGGCAAGGGAGAAAAAATTCAAAAGGATGGTACCAGAGAGGTCAGTGTTTACAAGGGAGGGTGCTCAGGCGGATGGAATGAAGAGGAACCAGCCTGGTGAACGGCTGATCTTAAAAAATTGTACCTGGAGCGATAGCACAGTGGTGAGGGTGTTTGCCTTGCATGTGGCCAACCCAGGGTTTGATTCCCTGCATCTCATATGGTCCCCTGAGCACTGCCAGGAATAGTTCCTGAGTTCAGAACCAGGAGT
The DNA here is from genome assembly GCF_027595985.1 of Sorex araneus. Taxonomy (NCBI): domain Eukaryota; kingdom Metazoa; phylum Chordata; class Mammalia; order Eulipotyphla; family Soricidae; genus Sorex; species Sorex araneus. Next base: position 202,298,152 of record NC_073303.1, read on the forward strand.
AACCTTCTGTGCTGTATAAAACTAAAAAGAAAAGGCGAGGGCGAGGGAAGGGACGCCTCACCGCACCAAGCCAGGCACAGGGCCTAGGGCAGCAGCTGTCTCTCCCGCCACCCGAGTTCGGTAGCCTCCGGCCGCTTCCCCCACCCCGGGGAGGTTGATGGCGATGATGTGGAAGGCGAAGGAAGGAACGGAGCCATGATGGTTGGTCTCACTTACAGTTTATTCCAATCTTCCCTCTCTACACTCTCCCCCCTCACCTTCTCTCCGAACCCCTTTATTGATCATGGCCCTTCCAAAGGGCGCAATACATTGACGTCACCAAAGGCACCAAAAGATCTTACAGGAAGAACATTGAGGCAACATAATTCTCTTGTATCTGCAGGCCATTAATCTAGGCCCCTGGAAAAAAGATACAAAACCAAAACCAAAGCCTTCTTTGGTCTGAAAGCACTCGGATTTACATCCCAAAGACTAGGCTAGGCCAGAGCCTGGAATCTACAATGTCAAGTCAGGCCTGGCTAGCACCTAAAATCTGCATGTCAAAGATCAGCTAGGCTTCTGTGACAAAAGGGAAACTGCCTCTGAAATTAACTCCAGAAGGCAGCTGGAAAAGGGGAAATATTCCAACACCGTGCATCACCTGGTGTGACCCCTCCCCCCCTGAATAAAAAAAATTATACCTGACAGGTACCATTTACATATCTGCACATGCAGTGGAATGCTCCAGCTCATTTCTTTCTTATTTTTTTTTCCTTTTGGGTCATACTCGGTGATGCTCAGGAGTTACTCCTGGCTCTGCACTCAGGAATTACTCCTGGCGGTGCTCAGGGGACCCTATGGGATGCTGGGAATCGAACCTGGGTCAGCCGCGTGTAAGGCAAACGCGCTCCCTGCTGTGCTATCGTTCCGGCCCCTACTCCAGGTCATTTCTAACCCCCCGTGTAGATGTGCTTTGGGGAGGTCGGACCCTCTCCCACTCTTATCAGTGAACAGGGAGGCTCCACACCTGCATCTTCCTGGGAAAGTGGCGATCACATTGGCAGCATTACGGGGGCAACTGATATGGTTTTGGAATGGCACGAGGGGGTCGTTTGTCCAGCGCCCTGCTGTGCGTGGGGGTGCTCCCAGGAAAGCCCGCGCCTGCTCTAACTGGATTCCCCGAATGTCCCCGTGGATGGAGACGTCTTTCCTGTGTGCGTTTCCCCCGTGCCGGCCCTGGGACTCAGTGTCATGGCGCATGGTCTCCACGGCCCAGAGCGGCCTAGCCATCCTCATTATTATTTTCTCCTCCTTGGAGCTTGTTCAGGGCCGGGGCTCAGCCCTATATTTAGAGCTCTGTTCTCACATATGCATAAGTCCTGTCAAAATATCGAGATAATACAGCGCCACATCGCAAATATTATTTCTGGCAATGTTCTATACTTTGGAGCTGTGGTTCCTCTACCTCGGCCTGAAGATTGCTTCTTAAAATAGATGTAGTGATTTGTCGAGTGCCTCCACCAACACCTTCAAGCTCATCATTAGCTCTGAGAATCCAGGTTTCATCTCTCTCACCTTCGGGGTGTGTGTGTGCGTGTGTGTGTGCATGTGTGTGTGTACATGTGTATGCGTGTGTGTGCATGTGTGTGTGCATGTGTGTGTGCGCACGCGTGTGTGTGCGTGTGTGTACATGTGTATGCGTGTGTGTGCGTGTGTGTACATGTGTATGCGTGTGTGTGCATGTGTGTGTGCATGTGTGTACATGTGTATGCGTGTGTGCATGTGTGTGCGCGTGTGTGTGTGCGTGTGTGTGCGTGTGTGTGCATGTGTATGTGTGTGTGCGTGTGTGTGCATGTGTGTACATGTGTGCGCGTGTGTGTGCATGTGTGTGTACATGTGTATGCGTGTGTGTGCGCGTGTGTGTGTGCGCGTGTGTGTGTGTGTGTTGGGGGGGCATTGGCTGCCTTCAGGGCTCACTGCCCTGTGAGTTTCCATGTCCCGGTGTTTTTGCTGGGTTCTCTCGGGGAGCCGGAGAGGCGGGAACTCGCAGAATCGCATCCTCCACAGCTGAATTTTGGACGAGGATTCTGAATTCTCTCAGGACCGAAATATAAATGCTGCGTCATGTGATTCTGGAGCTCCGGGAGCCGCCCTCAGGGCCTCCAGCTCTTCTCCTTGCTCTGCCCTTTGGCATCCCCCCAGGGGGGCGAGGCAGGACTGCAGAGTGGACGGGGTATCCCAGGGCCAGAGGCTTCCGTCTCCGGCTTGGTTTGGGGTGAGCGACTCAGACAGGGAATCGTGGCCCGTCCCGCACCTGGGGGACCCCAGGGAGGAGGGACACGGAAAGCCCCTCCCCAACACTGCGAGTCTCACTCAAGGCTCAGAGGTGGCGGAGAGAGACCCACGGTCTCGAATAAGAAATGCCCGTGGCAGGAGGCACAGGGCCACTGCGATAACGTCGATTCTTTCTATGAAAATGTCAAGAGAGTGACTGGGGGAGGAACCGGGCAGGCTCCGAGCACCAAAGTGAGGGGCGGTGTGCCTGCTCGGGGTGTCCTGGGGCGGGGAGGGAAGCGCTTCCTGGCTGCTCCTAGTGAAAATACTGAGCCCCTCGAACCCAGCAGCTCCCTGCCGACCTGGACCCCTCTGCCTTTCCATCTCTCCCTGAGCCCCCCGGTCTGTCTTTCCGTCTCCCCCCAAGAAGGGGCTCTGGGAACGGCCAGCATCTGGCGAGGGAGCGGTGGTGCCGGGTCACCCCCTGGATTGATGGGGCCTGGCTCAAGGGACCAGCTGGCATCTGGCCTGACCCAGAAACCACCCAGGGCTGGGGGTGGGGGCCTCCATGCTCTGTCAGAATGGGGTCTTGACATCGGTCCCTAAGCCCGAGGACCGCCTTTGTTTCCAAAAGGCCAGGCCAGTCCTAAACCCAAGTGTGCCCCCCGCCCACCCCCCAACCCCCCACCCCGCCATCCCCCATCAGGTCCAGCTGTCTGCCCCGAGCATCAGGGGCTTCTCTGGGTGGACGTCCAGGAAGGCCCCTGGTGAGGAGCTCTGCGGGACCACCAGCTCTGCTCTCGTGTCCAGTGGGGGGCCCGAGTGGGTCTGGGGGAGGGGGTGGTTCCCCCAAGGAGAGGCAGAGGCAGCCATGGGGGCTGAGTCTGTACTTCCTAGCGGCTCACTCCTTGCCTGTTTCAGGGGGCTTTGCAAAGGAACGGGGGGCTACAATGTCCATCACATAGGGGAAACCAACATCAGAGTTGGGAGGGGGCATGTGATGGGGAGAAATTGCTAGAATCTCCCCCTTGGCGGGAGGGTCCTGGCTAGCTCTTGGCACTGAGGTGGCTGATGTAGGCCAACGCATTCCCCCATCTCCCAAAGTATACAACCCCAGGCTCTGCCACCTCCCGAGGCTATTTTGGTTCCAGTTGGGCAAGGGAAAGGGGGAAAAAAAAAAACCCCGGCTGCTTCTTATGACCAAAAAAGAAAGTCTCTAGCTCCAGCAGCCTCGAACAGCCTCTCGGAGAGGCACATTTCTCAGTGCTCGCTGCCAAATTAACATCTGCGCCTCAGCCGGGGAAGGGTTCCGCTCCGCGCAAGCCTCCCGACAGACGCCCGGCCGGGGGGAGGGGGCAGCTCCGCGGGCCACAGGGTACCGTGATTCCGGAGGTGGCTCAGCCCACGTTCCCCGTGACGACGTGGCCCATGCAGTTCCCACACACGCCCTGTCGGTATGAGGCACGTCAGGGATTTCCAGGGCCTCTCGGCGCGTCACGGAGTCCCTGCTCTGGCCCCGGGGCGGGGTGACACCCGAGTCAGAGCGTCTCTGACAGAGTGTCCAAGGAGGGGCCGGTATCCGGAGTTCTGAGTCGGTCTGCTCAGGTGACGGCCTGGCGAGGTGTGACAGCCCTCAGTGGCCCCTGCCCGAGTGACTCTCCAGCCGGAACCTGTCGGCCGGGCGGGGTCACTGAGTACCAGCACCCCTCAGTTGGGACACGGAGTTGTTGCTTGCATTGCGACAGGAGCACCTAGCAGCGAGCTCTCTGGCATGGTCCACTTCGTGGAGCCGTCTGGGTTAGTGCCCTCCCCCCCAGCTGTGCCTGGGCGCCTTCGGAAAACCCGTCTTTCTCTCAACCATGGGGATGTTCTAGAAAGTTCTGGCCCCTAGCACCTTCACCCCGAGGGATCTCAGGAACCAACCCGGGGAGGGGGCCGGGACAGGGGATGCAGACGGGACGGGTTCTGAGGGTGCAGATGTGGCAGGTGGGGTCTGCGTTCGTGGGTCTTCCTACCGCCGTATCCACCCGCCGTGCTGTGTGGGGGGGAGGGAGGGGCCGGCGAAAGCTGCTCTGAGGGGCTCTGAGGAAGGCGCGGCGGGTCCTTCTCCCACCTCAGACTCCTTGGTGCAGCTCCGGCCATTTCCTTGGAGCAGGTTGAAGAACTTCTCCCGGCTCCTCCCCACGCGCCACTGCTCTGCCCTCCTTGTCTGAGGCGTGTCCCGGCGCCTCAGGTGCGCCTCCCCCAGGCCCTGGGCCGAGGCGAGGGGCTCCCCGCGCACAGAGGAGGCGGAGGGTCTCCCCGAGACCCGCCCCTCTCTTTCTCGCCACCGTCGCCCTGCGAGAATGTGTCGAACCAAATTCCTTCAATTCTGAAGGAAACTGTGACTAGCCGCTGGGCGTGGGGTCCTTCCCCGCCAGTCACCCCCCGGCCGAGCCTGGGCGAGCGGGAGGTGGAGGGAGAGAGGCAAGGCTGCCCCTCTGCCCGGCCCATGGGTCTGGCCGGATCCCTTCTATTCTGTTCTGTTTGGGGGCGCCACTCGTGACCGAGGGCTCAGGGCGTCTTCCCTGGCCGTCCCTCTGCCCGCGTGGTGTCGCCCACTGGGTCCCCCCGACTCAGGAGTGAGGCGCGCCATCTCCCAGGCGAGAGGGACAGGCGAGACGCAGAGGGGCGATGTGTCTGCCCCAGTCGCATGGCCGTTTGGGCACCTGGTGTCCAGGGGCCTCTTTCCCTCGTGTCTCTGCTGGTCTGTCTGTCACCCGGCGCCGTGGTGGCCCACGGGGCCCTTGGCATGAACATGCCTGCGAACGCTGTCACCGTCGCTCCCGGGGCTCAAGCACTGGGCCCTGCAGACAGCCCCTGACTCCTCCCCTCGCCAGGTGAGAGCAGCGCTGGCCTCCGGGAGTGCACGAACTGAGCCTTCACAGGAGTGCGGGAATCCACCCTCTGCAGCGGCAGAGGGGAGGGGAGAGGAAGGGAGGGGAGGGGAGGGGAGGGGAGGGGAGGGGAGGGGAGGGGAGGGGAAGGGAGAGGAGGGGAGAGGAGAGAGAGGAGAGGAAAGGAGGGGAGGGGAGAGAGGAGAGAGGATGGAAGGGGAGGAAAGGAGAGGGGAGGGGAGAGGGGAGAAGAGAGAGAAGGGAGGGAAGGGGAAAGAAGGGGAAAGGAGAGGAGAGGAGAGAGGAAAGGAGAGGACAGGAGAGGAGAGGAGAGGAGAGGGGAGGGGAGGGGAGGAGAGAGGAGAGTAGGGAGAGGAGAGGAGAGGAGAGGAGAGGAGAGGAGAGGAGAGGAGAGGAGAGGAGGGGAAGGGAAAGGGGAGGGAAGGAGAGGAGAGGAGAGGAGAGGAGAGGAGAGGAGAGGAGAGGAGAGGAGAGGAGGGAGAGGAGAGGAGAGGAGAGAGAGGGGAGGGAGGGGAGGGGAGGGGAGGGGAGGGGAGAGGAGAGGAGAGGAGAGGAGAGGGGAGGAGAGGGGAGGGGAGGAGAGAGGAGAGTAGGGGAGAGGAGAGGAGAGGAGAGGAGAGGACAGGGTTGGGGAGGGGCGGGGAGGAGAGGAGGGGGAGGGGAGGGAGAGGAGAGGAGAGGACAGGAGAGGAGAGGAGGGGAGGGGAGGGGAGAGGAGAGGAGAGGAGAGGAGAGGAGAGGAGAGAGAGGAGAGGAGAGGAGAGGAGAGGAGAGGAGAGGAGAGGAGAGGAGAGGAGAGGAGAGGAGGGGAAGGGAAAGGGGAGGGAAGGAGAGGAGAGGAGAGGAGAGGAGAGAGGATAGGAGAGGAGAGGAGAGGAGAGGAGAGGAGAGGAGAGGAGAGGAGAGGAGAGGGGAGGAGAGGGGAGGGGAGGGGAGGGGAGGGAGAGGAGAGGAGAGGAGAGGAGAGGAGAGGAGAGGGGAGGAGAGGGGAGGGGAGGGAGGGAGGGGAGGGGAGAGGGGAAGACGCTAGGTAGGAGAGAGGGGTGTCTATCTGAGGGAGTGTGTGGGGGCAGCGTGGAGGCGGGGGTGCCCTGAGGTCAGTCCCCCCACACAGGGCGGGTCTGCAGCCCCTGGTGGCACAGGGCGTTGTGCGGCGCGGCCCTTCTCTCCAGCGCTAGCCGAGTCAGGTGGTGCCTCGAATCCGGGGCTCTTGTCGCTGGTGAAGGAACGATCTGGGGGCCGGGAAAGGCCAACCGAGGGATTCGGAGATTCCTCCGGCCCCGTTTGGGGTCCATGGCGGTGGGCCTGTCTCTCCGGGGGTCTCAGCCAGGGTAGAAGGGAGGTGGGCGGGGGCTGCCCCCAGCCTGCCGGGGCAGGGCTGCCCCTTTGCAGCCGCTCGGCCCTTCTCCTCTCCCAGGGGCCCCCGTGGGCCCCCGTCTCTGAGGAGAGCTCGGCCTCAGCCCTGCACCCCAGAGTCTCACGGCAGACGCCGGCTCACAGGTGTTCCGGAACGCGCCACGCCCTGCCTGCGGTGGAGAAGGGACAGTGCCCCTCGCTGCCCGGCACCCATGGCCGGCTGCGTGCAAGCAGAGCACGGAGACTGTGTGGTCACTGCCAGACAGCACAGGGTCCGAGTCCCTTAAGGCCAACGGCACGATGGTTCCTCGGAGCAGCGGCTGGCAGGCGGCCTGTCACGCCCCTGGACCAGCATGGGTCCGAGGACGCGCTGCAGCTCTGAGGCCAGTGGACTGCAGTGGCCGTCCGTGCAGCTCCATACATTCGAGATGGGGTTGTGTGGGCCGCAGCAGACCATCCAATCAGGTGCCGTCCATGTCTGCAGGTCCCTGCAGGAAATGGTGGGAGGGCTCTCTGGGGAGGGCGCCACCCGCTGGCTCGGACTCGCTGCTCTCTGCACGCGTCCACCGTCCGAACTGTCATTCTGACCACACCCCGATTTCCACATAGAAAAGCGTGTCCTTTCTCCAGAAAGTCGGCAGCAAGAAGGTCTTCTGAGGGGAGAAAATACCAACGGAAAAATACGGCTGTAGGATAAAGTGCAAAAGTGAATTACAGCGAGGCACATCAGGGTTCCCTCAAAAAAAAGAAAGAAAATTCTCCTAACAAGCTTGCCTAAATGGCAGCCACGTTAATTAGTCCTCGGCCCAGAAAGGTCAGAGTAGAATCGCGGGCAGCTGAACGCGGCGTCAGAGACAAAATCACCCCCCGCGGAGCCTGCCGCGGTGAGTTCAGTTACGGGGGGAGGAATCGGGACGGGTTGAAAAGGTTAATTTACTTGTCATTAAAGAACCCATCACATTTTTAAAAACCCACTTGAAAAAGAAAAAGAGAGAAAGAAAACCCTGCAGTGGAAGTTCTCTTTTGATATCCGTTTCGGCACCGTTTGGGATTAAATTAGTGGAGCTTTTAATGCTTGATTTTCAGAATGTCCCTGGGAGGATGGATTTGAAAATACCAGAGCCAAGAAATGAGCACTTCTGTGTCCCGATCACACGTGGCTGGCATCAAAGTCTCCCCTTGCTCTTTGAACACAGGGACTTGGAGCTGCAAGACCCTTCGAGATGTGATGTGGAGGCTTTGATGTTCCCGCTTCAAGGCTCTCTCGGTCCTCAGCCCCTGTGGCCCCCCGGTTGTTTGTCCTCTCTCACTCCGCACTCATCAGGCTCCGGGTTCACCGCGAGCCTGACACTTCCTCGAAGAGACGCTCCCGTCTCCATCCGTAGGACAGCAGAGGGGCTGGAGCGATAGCACAGTGGGGAGGGCGTTTGCCTTGCACAAGGCCGACCCGGGTTCAATTCCCAGCGTCCCATATGGTCCCCTGAGCACCGCCAGGGGTAATTCCTGAGTGCAGAGCCAGGAGTGACCCCTGTGCATTGGTGTGTGTGACCCAAAAAGCAAGCAAACAAACAAAAACCCCAAAACATAGGACAGCAGAGACGAGACCTTAGGAACACGCCTTTTTGCTTCTTTATGCCCACCGGGATAATGCGGGCAGGCCGGGCTGGGGTCTTGGATGCAGCCCCACTGGGAGACCGAGCGGGACGTGTCATCTCGAAAGCATCCCGTGCCAGTGGAGAGTCTTCCCGGGGTGTGGCAGCCAGGGTGTGTGTGAGGTGCTCACAGGGCCACGTGACACCCCCAAAACCATCAGAAATTAGAGCTCTGAGGAGCGGCAGTGGCAAAGGGTGTGGGCCTGGGTGACACCTGAGGGAAAAGGCAGCCTGGGGGGGGGGGAGAGGGTGCGAGGGGACTGGGTGCCGCCCAGCCAAGGGCCCCCGATGAACCAGCCCGCCGCCCTTTGGCTAAGCCTGGAGGACGGGTGCGGGGAGCAGAGGGCAGGAGGCTCAGGGCCTTCTCTCTCCCCCGACGGCGGACTCTCTCTCCGCCATCCTGGAGAGCATTAGGGAGGAACGCCAGAGCCCCCGGCCGCAGGAGAGAAAGAAGGGGCTGGGGGGGGTGTCCCAGCAAACCCCAGATGCCGGGGAGCTTTGGCCCCCCTCTCCTGCTCCCCCCAGGGCCACCCCCTCCCCCAGGCCCTGGTCCTGGTCGTCTTGAGTCCCAGCAGCTGTGCCTGTCGCTCCAGGACGACCTGATCCCAGTCAGCAGCTGACCCTCCTGTTGGGGGCCTCCCGGGCCAGGGGCAGGGGGCAGTCAGCAGTGAGCCGGGAAGGGGGCCTTGGCACCTGCCTGGGCAGACCTGGGCCCAGTCTGACCTTCTCTCCCCAGGGACTGCGCAGCGGGTGGCTTCCCTAGCTCCACCCCTGCTTCACAAAGTCTTTCAGCTTCGCAGGTGAGGCGTGGGCCTCGTGGTGACTGGACGAGCCCTCTGTGGCTCGTTCCCTTAGAGTTCGTCTCCCGTCTCTCTCCGGTGCTTTAGACTCGGAGAGGCCCCTTTTTCTGGGTTCCCCGGGACGCCCTCCACAGAGACGATCCGGCTTGGGCAGGTCTCCTGGGGGTGGGCCCTGGATCGCTCAGGTGCTCTTTCCCCCCAAGTGGGAAAGGGGGGCATCTGGAAGGGGTCACCTCAGAGTTCCCTCACTGCCAAACAATTCAACTTCAACTTTTCCTTCATAGCCAACAAACTTCAATTTCAGTTCCAAGTTCCGTTTCAAACTGAGTTCCTGGAGTGAATTTTGAAACGCCTCCCAGGAACACAGTGACTCCGACTATGTTTCCGGGCTCTGCCTCGTGCCCCCAGGTTGACCCGCCGGAAGCCCCGATTCCCCTTTCATTCCTTCCAACCACGTAGACTGAAGGTTACTGTCCTTTATTTTTATTTTTGTTTTGGGGGCCACACCTGGGCCCGGGGCGCAGTCCTGGCTCTGTGCTCAGAGGGTGATTCCTGGCAGGGCTCAGGAACGGGGCTCGCCTGTGGGGTGCTGGGGTCGGCCTCGGGAGAGGCAAACGCCTGACCTCTGTCGAGAGGCTCCTGCCCCAAGGTCACCGTCTCGCAGTGGGGACTTGCACTTCATCCTGAAGGCCTCCAGACGGGGAGGCTGGCCAAGAGGCGGGTGTGTGACCGGCAGAGGCAGTCCACGGTTTTGCAACACACTGGAAAATGCCCCTGCAGAGTGGAGGTGCTGAGTCAGGCACCCTCCCCCCATCACCCCGGCCACCAAGGTGTGGAGGCAGCAGGTGCCCAGGGTAACGTGTACCCGGGCCCCCCTGCCCCTGCCCGGGGAGACGCCAGGTGGGGCCGGGGTGAGCTGGAGCAGGGAGGAGCAAGGCTCCCCCTCCGCCAGGGCTCTGTCCTTACTCTTGGTTCCCGCAGCTCCGAGAGGGCAGAGGAGCAGCCACCCGCCCACCCGCAGTGCCGCCTCCCAGCTGCACCCCTGCTCTCCCCGCATCTTCCTCTCTGGCCAGGCTGCCTCGCAGAGGCGCTTCCTTGCGGGCGCTCCTCTTCGGAGACCCAGGGAAGCCCGGCACACGGGCTGGGCAGTGTCCAGGGTGCTTTGGATCAAGACAGGGTGTCGGGAGCAAAGCCTCTCTCTCGAGACCAGCCTGCCCTCCTCCGCGCCCCTTCCTCAGGCTGCATCCTTTGGGGGGGGCACCCTCATTCTCCATCCAGCTGCCTTCCAACTGGGGCTTCGTTCAGTTCAGAAACGTCCTCTTTCATGCGAGAGCATTGCTCGGGAGGGAATCCTCCCTC
>NC_073303.1:202313668-202328646 GCF_027595985.1 Sorex araneus
CGATTTGCATTTCCCTGATGATAAGAAACGCAGGACCTATTTTCTTATGCCCTTTGACCACCTTCTTGGAGGAAGTTTTTGTTCCTCTCCCCCCACCCCCCGTTTTTCCATGGGGTTGTTTTTCTTCTAAAGTCCCACTGGTGCTTGGTGCGTCTTGGATGCTCACCCTTTGCCAGATGAGTAGGGGGCAGAGACTTGCTCTTAGTCCGCGGGGCGACTTTTCGTGACAGTCCTTATTCCTGCTGGGGCCCTCGGTTTGCCGTAGCCCCGGGAGCTTGCCAGCAGCCCCGGGTTGTTGAAGATTCAGTGTCCCGAAGGCTGCACCTATGTTCTCATCAGTCCAATTCAGATTCAGGTCAGATATTGAGATCTTTAATTCATTTTGACTTTTGTATATAGGGGTTTGAGGTGGTTTTGTTGATTTATTTTTGCATGTGATTGACCAATTTTCCCATCATCACTTGTTTGAAAGGGATTCCTCTTTCTCTGCTTCATCTCTTCATCCCCTCGGCCTCTCTTGATGGTCACTGTCCACAGACCCGAGCGTCTGCCTCTGGGCTCCCCACTCTGTTCCACGGGTCTGTCGGGCCGTCTTTGCTCCAGTACCACACTGCCTGCGTCGCTACGGCTTTCAGGCACTGCGCGGGGGGTTGGAGGCCCCGGGGGTGTCTCCCCGTGCGCAGGAGAGGCCTGTGCTGAGAATGGCACTCTGCCCTGCACCCCGCTGAGCCCAGGCCCCGCTCGGCCGGCCTGTCCCGGCTCCCCTAGTTGAAAACATCCCTGTGCTCCTCCCGGTGCTCACAGCCTCTCAGAGACAAGGCAAGCGCCCTTTCCTAAGATGCCTTTTGTCTTCACTGAAGTGACTTGTCCTGACGTATGTGCGGTTCAGGGACACGCCTCAGTGGCCCGTTCTGTCGGGCCTGCCGAGAGCCCCAGGCCAGGAGCTTGGGTCTACTTCCTGGATGGCTTTCAGGGAGCAGGCCGGAGGAACGGCCGTGGAGATCTGCCGGTGGATTCTATCTGTGTCATGCCTCTCGCTGGCTCCGTCTTTCTAAGGGAAGGAGAACTGTCAGATCTATTTTAGAGAGACGACGGGTTTGACATTCTCGGAGCAATTAGGCTGTCCCGGGGAAGGTGAGCGCGTGTTCCCACGGCAGCTCAGATCCTGCCTCCCCCACGCTGTCAGGCGGCGAGGAGGAAGAAGGAGGGAAGGTCACGGGCCCAGGGTGGGCTGGGGGTGGGGCCGCACGATGCTCGTCCCAGCAGGCTCAAGGGACCCCCCCAGACTGGCCAGCCTGGAAACGGAGCAGGGAGGGGAGGGGCGTTGTCGGCAGCCTCTAGAGACTTGTGGCCCCCAACACCCAGAGGGGGCCCTCCAGAGAGCTGGTGCTGGAAGCCCCCTGCACCCCCTACCCCCCACCCCCCCAGGCTCACACACACAGATACACAGGGAGACACACCCACACACCCCACAGACACACCCACAGCCACACACCCACACCTACACATACCCACCCCCCACTGAAACTCACAAACACACAGACACACACACACCCCACAGACACACCCACACCCACACCTACACACACCCACCCCCACTGAAACTCACAAACACACAGACACACACACACCCCACAGACACACCCACACCCACACCTACACACACCCACCCCCGCTGAAACTCACAAACACACAGACACACACACACACCACAGACACACCCACACCCACACCTACACACACCCACCCACCACCACCTCCACACTCACACACAGAGACACATAGACACCCCCCCACACCACAGACACACCCACACCCACATACCCACCCCACTCACACCATGCAAACACCCCCCACCACCTCCACACCCCACAGCCTCACACCTCCATGTACTCCTGAGTCCCCACCCCCCACACAGCCACACACACACCCCTACACACACCCCTCCCCCATTTACACACACCCCTACACACACGCACACACTCCCCTCACACCCACAACCCCCCTCCCACCCCCACACCTGTACCCTCAACACACACCTACACCCCCGCACAGGTACCCCCCCCAGATCAACACACACACCCCTCACACATACCCACCCCACAGCCCCGACACGTGCCCCCGCTCCCCGCCCCCCCCACACACTCTCTCCCCGCAGGGCCACTGGCTCGGGCTGCCCCGCCAGGCTGGCTGCATGGGAGGAAGGTGTCAGGGGCCCCCGCAGCTCCGGGGGCCCTCAGTGAGCTGTGGGGCAGAGTGGGCGCGGCTCCGGCCCCGCCAGGCCCCCCGGCAGAGAGCTCGGCCCCAACTCTGTAGGGGCCCAGGGCGGCTGGTCCCCTGACCCTCTGGGTCTGGAGATGGGATTCTCAGTGGGCCCAGCTGCAGCTCAGCACCATGGCCAGGGGGAAGCCCCTCCGGGCCCTCGGACAGGGACCCGGTTCCTCGGGGGCTGGGCTGGACCCACTGACGGGGACCCGGTTCCTCGGGGGCTGGGTCGGGCCCGCGGACGGGGACACAGTTCCTCTGGAGCTGGGCTGGGCCCGAGGATGGGGACACAGTTCCTCTGGAGCTGGGCTGGGCCCGCGGACGGGGACACAGTTCCTCTGGAGCTGGGCTGGGCCCGTGGACGGGGACACAGTTCCTCGGGAGCTGGGCCGGGCCCCATGCCTTGGCAGAGCACTGATCACAGCTTTGGTGTGTTGTCGCCCTGGGCTCCTCCGGCCTGGGGCCACCGGCCTCTCCCGGATATGCCCCCTTCCCTTTGCTGCTGCTGCCAGTGCCCTGGGGCTGCGGGCGGGCCGGGCACGGGGTGACCTGTGCGTGTGCGTCACCGTCCCAGTGGCGGAGGGCCGAGGGCCCAGTGGGGAGGGGACTGCCCTGCACACGCCATCCTGCTCCTACCCCGGCACTTACAAGGTGTCCCGGAGCCCACCGAGATGGAGCCCTGAGCACAGAGCCGGGAGTCTGGGCCCTCCAAACCAGACCACAGCAGCACAAGCAGGAGCCCCCCTGCGTCCCCGGGCAGCCCTCGCAGGACTGGGCACCCCACCGCCCACCTCTGCTTCTCTCTCACTGGCCCTTTTTTTTCTTTTGAGTCACACCCAGTGATGATCAGAGCTTGCTCCTGGGTCTGTGCTCAGGGATTGCTCCTGGCTCCATGCTCAGTGATTGCTCCTGGGTCTGTGCTCAGGGATTGCTCCTGGGTCTGTGCTCAAGGATTGCTCCTGGCTCTGTGCTCAGGGTTTGCTCCTGGGTCTGTGCTCAGGAATTGCTCCTGGGTCTGTGCTCAAGGATTGCTCCTGGGTCTGTGCTCAGGGTTTGCTCCTGGGTCTGTGCTCAGGGATTGCTCCTGGGTCTGTGCTCAGGAATTGCTCCTGGGTCTGTGCTCAAGGATTGCTCCTGGGTCTGTGCTCAGGGTTTGCTCCTGGGTCTGTGCTCAGGGATGACTCTGGGCAGGGGACTGGGTTGGGCGTGGGCCGGGCGGTGCCCATCCGCCCGCAGTGTTTTCTCTCCAGCTCAAGTCACTGGCTTTTCTATTGTCTTTTCCGCCTTCCCCACAGCGAGAAGGCTCTCCCTTTGCTTCCCTTTCCTGTTAGCAGATGCCTGAGACTCCTCCTCCCTGCAGGCCCCCTTCCCCCAGCTCCGCACGCTGACCCACCCCGCTGACCCACCCCGGCAGGACGGCAGGACGCCCTGGGCCAGCCTTTCCCTGGGCTTTGCGCTGCCTGGCCCAGCCCACCCGATCACAGTCACGTGACTTTGAGGACGCAGCCTCAGCTGAAATAGACTCTTGTGACGATTTGGGAGAACCAGAGGGTGTAGGGCGGAGGGGGCTGGGAGAGCCGTGGGGGGCCTTTAGCCCCATGCCACCCTCTTTCCCTCCTCCCCACTCCAGTGACTGGGCAGACCCCCACCCCATCCCCCAGCCAGCATTCTTCAACCTATCCACCCCCACTGACTGTCACAGGCCTGTGACCCTCAGTCTTTCCCTACAGACCCTGCTTGGTCCCGTCACCCGGAGGGTCCCTGGGGCTAATCCTGCCCCATGTTGCTCTAGCAGCAATCTCCTTGGAGGGTCGCAAGGTGCTTTTACGGGGGCTGGAGCAATAGCTCAGCCGGTAGGGCATTTGCCTTGCACGTGGCCGACCTGGGTTGGATTCCTCCGTCCCTCTCGAAGAGCCCCGCAAGCTACTGAGAGTATCCCGCCCGCACGGCAGAGCCTGGCAAGCTACCCGTGGCGTATTCGATATGCCAAAAACAGTAACAACAAGTTTCACAATGGAGACATTACTGGTGCCCGCTCGAGCAAATTGATGAACAACGGGACGACAGTGCTATAGACAGTGCTACAGTGGTGCCCACCCGTGCCAGCCCCTCTGAGGCTGCTCCTGACCCCTCTTCGCAGCCAGGGCTCTCCCACCAGCACAGACGCCTTCCCAGGACAGTCCTCTCCTCTTGCCCCCTTCTCAGGTTTGGGGGTGTTCCAAGGCAAACGCAGCCGTTGGGCAGTTGGCACTGCCCCTCCCCCCGCCCTGCCCCCCCCCACTTCCCGTGGCCCATGAAGAGTGATTTCCACAGTGTGCTTTGCGGGTGGGCCGGCTTGTCAGAGAGAGGCCGGCGAGATGCTCTGTCCACTAGGATGAGTCTTTCTGGCTGCAGAAGTGCTGAGTCCTTCCTGGGAGTCGCCTCCCCTCCCCCCTCCCCCCTTCCCCCCCACCCACCCAGCCACATGCGCACACACACACACCATCATTTCTTAGATGTTTCAGGAGAAAATGGAGACGTGTTTGTTTGCTGGGTTTCTCCGGGGCCGGCCTGCCCCAGCCCACCGCTGCCCTGCACTCCGGATCCAGTGGAAAGTTTGGGGGTTCACTCTTCAGCCACGCCCCCCCCCGCCAGGGTGCAGCCCTGAGAGCTGAGTCTGGGCCTCCCTCTGCCTCAGAGTGCGGGCAGGGAGCTTTCTAGAACTTCTGGGTCCGGCCATTCGAGGACTCGGTGTGCAGGGCCAGGAGCAGGGGTGAGTCACGTCCCTCTGGGTACCCTCAATCGATCGATGCTGGCTTGAGGCTGTCACCTCATGTGACACGTTGAGATGCTGTGGTTCTCGGTTCTGGGGCCCCTGGGGAGATGGAGCCTGTTCTGGCTGCGGCTGCGTCTCCCTGCAGGGGAGGAGCTGCTAAAAGTTTGCTGGTGGAGGAAGGAGGAAGCGAGTAAGCACGGGAGCTGAACCGGGCCGTGCCAGGCGAGGAAATGGGTTAACGAGCCGAGCACTGTTTCCACGACTCGGGCGAGCACGGGGATGCAGCCGCTTCCCTGGGCCAGCTCCCGTGTCCCCGGATGTCTCCGCCCTGTGCCTTCAGCTCTGCACGGAAGCTGCCCGCTGGTTTCCGGGAGCCCGGCGAGGGCAGGTGTGGACACCCAGGGTGCGGGCGCTGTGGATGGCACCTGTGCCTGGCACGGCGCAGAGAGGCTGCTGCGAGCCCGCCCTCACCCCTGCGGTTAAACGCCGACTGCCGTCCCGCAGCCCAAAGGGGTGCTCATGTATCCTTGGAAACTCGGCCACGTTGCCTGGCGCAGTGTGGCAGGAGCACCTGGCAGCCGGCAGGAGACGGGAATCCATCGTGCTCGAGGCCCCTCCAGCCCGCCCTGCCCCCTGGCACCGGCCTGAAGACACTGCCCTCCCGTTTGCCCCCGGCCTGCCGCCTGGCCTCGGACACTGCGGGGCCAGCCGCGCGGGAAGGGGAGCTGAAGGAGGGTGAGGAGAAGCCGGGTGGGAGAGGAGGGTGGCGGCAGATGGTGCCGCCAAGGCACGGGCCCCCTGCTGTCCCCTCAGCACCCTACGCCCCGGCTCCGGGCGGCTGCGGACTCACGTGTTGCAGGGGAGAGAGGGGGCTCTGGTCTCACTCGGGTGTGAAGGCTGGCTCTGGGTGGGCAGAGGTCACAGCTGCCCCTTCCGCCCGTCTGCCTTGTTCTCGGGGCGGAGGGGGGCCTGGAGCCGCCCCCCACCCAACAGGAATGCTTCAGCAGAAATGCTTATTCACTTACTCATTTTCCGGCTTTCTTTTGGGTCACACCTGGCGATGCTCAGGGGTTGCTCCTGGCTCTGCCTGCACTCAGGAATCACTCCTGGCGGTGCTCAGGGGACTGACTCTATGGGGTGCCGGGGCTCGAACCCAGGTCAGCCGTATGCAAGGCAGACGCCCTCCCCACTGTGCTGTCGCTCTGGCCCCCAGAGCAGAGATGTTTAACCCGGACAGAAATCCTTCTCTGCCCTCCTGGGATCGTGACACGGGGCCCAGAGCTTGACCCTGTTGAATTACAGTTTTCCTCTGAAACGGTGCCAGAGGGGACGCTTTGGGGGTCGTGCTGCCCGTCACCGGGCGTCTCTGCTTTGGGGAAGTTCTGGCACACAAATACCTTGCGTCTGGCCTGGAAGAACAGCAGCATGGGCGGGGCAGGAGGGGGGTTGTTTGTGGGTCACAGTGTCAGGGTCCTGGTCGGAGGGAGCAGCCTCGTGACCACATCTAACCCCCCGGGTCCCCCACCGACCTGCCCAGAGAGGCTTCTGGGGACTGGAGTTTGACTGCTGCTGCCCCACACTGCTTCTGGCGTGAGTGCTCAGTGGGGGGGGCAGCTTCAAACAAGGCCCCTACTCCGCTCCTCGGCCCACCACTGAGCACAGGAGACACAACTGAATTCCTGGGTGATTTAGACGCTTTATTTTCTCTCCCCTTTGGGTGGGGCCCCACCTGGAGGGCTCAGGGCTTCCTCCTGGCTTTGTGCTCAGGGATCTCGCGTGGCACTTTGGAGAGATCCCTGCGGTACCATGGCCAGGACCAGGGTCTGCTTACCAGGCCAGGGCCTTCACCCTGGCACCAACTCTCTCTCTCTCTCACTCCTGCTGGCCTTGGGGCCACGCCCAGCAGTGATGGGGACTTACTCCTAGCTCTGTGCTCAGGAATCACTCCTGGCAGGGCTTGGGACCTCAGGGTGCGCTGGGAATCAAACCCAGGTCTGGGTGCAAGACAGGTCCCTCCCCACTGTAGTATCTCTCCCGTGTCTCTTTTGAAAACCAGCCGGTGAGCCCATCTTGCAGGCAAAGAGCACGGTACGACCCAGAGGCCCGGAGCACTCAGCTCTAAAGTGCCATTTTTGCTTTTTAAAGGGGAAAAGTCGAAGTATAACAGAAGGGCAAAGGGCAGGCACCAGGCAGCCTGCAGGGATGGCGGGCAGGGCCATGGAACGTGCTGGAAAGATTTCTGCAAGCAAGCCAGGCAGAGGCACACAGCAGAAGGCAGCATGCCCGGTGGGGGGAAGAGACTGAAGCGGCGGCATGCATGGTGACGCAGATGGGCACCTCTGCTAGCAGCCGAGTCGGTTCCAACTGCATGACGCACGCTCACAGCATCTGTGCCGGTGTAGACGAGCTTCGGCTACGAGAAGCAGAGAGGCTTTGAGAACTATTCCCTGAGCGCTGGGTGGGGGCGCTCGTTTCTCTGCCGGAGGAAGTGGGTGGGGGCAGTTGGCGGCCTTCTCAGAGCATGGGGCCCCTGTCTGGCTGTCCTGGCGTCCTCGCTTTCCATGCTTCCCGTCCAAGCTGGCTGCTGGAGTGCCAGCCATTGCGTGTGAGTCCAGCTCGCAGGAAGCCCAGAGGAAGGAGTGGAAAGGGTGGTGCCCGCCTTTCTCCGGGCTGTGTTCTGACCAGAGCCTCGCCGTGTAGCCACCCCCCACGGCTGGGCGACCAGAAGCTTCCCCAGGCCAGCCTGTGCTAGCCCTCGGCCGGGGGCTTCTAAGAAAGGGGCGTGGGCTGGAGGCCAGCAGGAAGCCCACCCGCCTGCCCTCGTTCTCGGGAGTTTCCCGAGCTCCAGGAGCCCTCTGGGTGTGCGTGGGCGAGGGGGGCGAGGGGGTTGTGGAGGTGCCAGGTGACTCCTTTTCCCCAGCCCGCGGCAGCCAGAGTGTGCGGGAGGCCGGGCCGGCTGCCCCTTGGCGTGTGCTGTGCCGTCAGGCCGGGGCTGACTCCCGGCGAGTCTCTCCACGCTCTGTGCCTGGGAGGGAAGGAGGCGGTTGGCTGTTCTCCAGCGCCGGGAAGCTTCTCACTTGTACCAGCCGAGTCCCCTGCGACTGACCCAAAGCTGCCCCTCTGTGTGCAGCCGGGACCTGACCCCCGCCTCTGCTCGGGACACGCCTCATCCCGAGTGGGCTTGGGTCCCTTCCTAAGGCCGGATCACTAAAAATCATGGTTGTGTGTGTGCGTTTGTGTGCGTGTGTGTGCATGTATGTGCGTGTGCGTTTGTGTGCGTGTGTGTGCATGTATGTGCGTGTGCGTGTATGTGCGTGTGTGTGCATGTATGTGTGTGTGCATGTGTATGTTTGTGTGCATGTGTGCGCGAGTGTGTGCGTGCATGTGTGTACATGTGCGTGTGTATGTATGTATGTGTATGTATGTGTGCATGTGTATGTTTGTGTGCATGTGTGCACGAGTGTGTGCATGTATGTGTGTACATGTGCGTGTGTATGTATGTGTATGTATGTATGTGTGTGCATGTGCATGTGTATATGTATGTGTGTGCACGTGCGTGTGTGTATGTATGTGTGTGTGCGTGTGTATGTATGTGTGTGCATGTGTGTGTGACTGTGTGTGTGTGTACATGTGTGTTTGTGAGTGTGTGCTTGTGTGTGTGCGTGTGTGTGTGATTTTCCTGAGTGGGTGAGTTGAAAGCCCTTGATCTGCTCCCCCAAGTCATGGGGTCCTCCTTTTCCCGAGAAGGTTCTCCCCCCTCCCCAGGCTGGTTGAGCCAGGGGTTGCGGGAGCAGAACCCCCTCTGGGCAGATTCCGCAGCAAGGAGACTATTAGAAGGTGGAAGATTTCGGGGCTCCCAGGAACCCTGGCCGGACTGTGCTCCAAAGGAATGATGGGTTTGGAATCCCTGCGTGCCACGTGACCCCAGGCAGTGACCCCGAGACCCCCAGGAGCCCCCTTGGTGCTCCCAAAGGGGTGTCTGCTGGGTCCAGCCCGGTGGGGATTGGTCTTGTCCGGTTTCTCTGCCTCTGGGGGGCCGTGGGAAGGAGAGGGCAGGGGTTCCGCCGGCTGCACCCCACAGTCTCGGAGAAAGCCTGGGACCTGGGCCCGCCCTCCCGTCATGCCCATTGCACAGGCAGGGAGGGCCTGAGCTCAGGGAAGGCGCGGGCCAGTCTCCAGCCCTTGACCTCGACCCGCTCCTCCCCCATGTGAGCTGGCGTGCGGCAGGACGCCTCGCCTGCCTGTGTCGGCGTCCAGGGCTCCTCTGAGTGACCCTCCGGCCACTCTGGGGGCTGAATGCGAGCAGCAGGAGGGGCTTCCTGGCGGTCCCTGGGATGTCGGGGACGCACTAGGGCCGGTGCCTCTAGGGCAGGTGCCGGCCCTGCCTCCGCCCGCCCGCCCGTGCTTGCTTCCTTGGCGTTCGTGGCCTTCGGTTGCCCAGACCTGGGTCCTTGCTCTCCCATGCCCGCTTTGCAGCCAGAGCCCCCATGACTAAGTGACCAGCCTTGCAGGGGGAGCCCAGGGCCAGGGTGATTCATGTCCCGGGAAGAGGTGGGCGTCGGGGATCCCACAGGGCCAGCTTCTGAGGAACAGACCCCGGACGGCCTCTACCATCTAGGACATCCAGTGTCCAGAAAGGACTGAATCCGTGTTTGTGGCTCATCCCCCTGGCAGGGCTGCCGGTGCCCGATCCCCTGGGCAGCCCTGGGCAGCCGCCTTTCCATGAGAAAGCACCATGTTAGCTCCCTGCCGCGTCCCCTCTGTCTCCGGCACCATCTGGTCCGTCTGCAGGCATTCCGGGCGCTCAGCCTCCTCCCGCCGTACCCCGAGGTTGGCTCTCCATTCTGTAGCCACCGGAGACTCCCTGGGTAGTGCTGGAGGGTGGTGGGGTGGGAAGGGGTCACTCCCTGCTCAGCTCGGCCTGGCAGAGGACCCCCGTGGGCCTGTGGGGGGAGCCTTGACCCACCCCCTGGGCACCCAGGTCCGCACTGGCTCGATGCTGCAAAGACCACGTAGCTGGGAGCTGGACAGTCGTTTTGCATCCGCTGAGTCTTTGTTCCTGTGTTTACTGCTGGGTGGGACCCAGAAACAATTATTTGCATCAGAGGACCACAGCGGCTGGAGACACGCCGTCCGGCTCAGCCAGCCAGATTCAGGGGCCCTCGGCTCTGCAGAGTTGGCACAGACACTGAAGAAGTGGCACCCAGTGGCTTCTTCAAGTTTATTCTTGGGTGGGCTGGAGCAATAGTGCAGCAGAGAGGGGGGTTGCCTTGCACGCAGCTAACCCACGTTTGACCCATGGCATCCCATACGCCCCCCGCCCCGCTGAACACTGTCGGGAGCAGCCCCCTGGGCACCTGCTTTTGTACAAAAGATCACCTTTTTTTCCCCCTTGGGAAAAAATCAAGGCAGGGAAGAGAGAAGGAACAGGCTCCGGAGAGCGTTAGGAGGCCGGGGGCTGTGTTTTGACAGGAGGGGAAACGGCGGAGGCAGAGCCCCTGGGCCCCTCACCCTTCCTGTGCTGGCCGGCTGCCTTGCTCGTTAATCTCTGCCGCTTAGCCAAGACCTGGAAAATTGCAATTCTCCGCACCAGCGGCCCCCACTCAATAACCATAGGGCGGGGGGGGGGGGGACAGGGAGGGGGGCCTCTGGAATCTGCCCCCTGCCTGGCCCCCCGGGGGCCTGTTTTAATCCAGGAAGAACAGGCTGGAGGGGCGGTGCCCTCCGCTGGCCTCACGTCCAGCTGTTAAAGAATGTGCCGTCTCTCGGCCGGCCTTTCATGAACGGGGCCGTGCCCGCGCCTGCGTGAGCGAGGGAGGCTTATGTATTTGTTGTGACTATTTCTTTTTCCCTCGGGAGAAATCCGCTTCTCCCCAACACTGGCTGCCTTGTTCTCAGAATCTATTTTGATCCAAGCTGAGGCTTTCGGGATAAACATGCTGATCCTCACTTGCCCCCTGCCTCGGGGCCCGGGTTGGGACCTTCGGGAGAAGGCCAGCTTTATGCTGGGCGGGGAGGTGGTCCTGGCCACGGGGGGCGGGGCCTCAAGGAAGGTCCCCCAGGAAGCCAAGACCTTCGTGTCATTGGCTTGAGTTGATCCCGGGCTCCCCAAAGGGCAGATATTAATTCTTCCCGAGTTAATATCCGCGTTGGAGGGGGCAGTCAGGAGTGGCCTTCTAAGGAGCGCAGTGTTAAAACAGCCCCCGGTGAGGCCTGTGGAGCTAAAGACTGTGATTTCCTCACAGTACTGAAGTGTGAGGTCCTTTTGTAGTCGCTCTGCAGCCGAGACTGCTAATCAGAGCACGCTCCCGCCCGGGACAATTAGATCCCAATTTACTGCTCCCGTGCAAATTTCTGATCTGCAGGAGGAGGCCTTAGGAGATCATTTGTTCCTATCATAAACCTTAAAATATGGGGAGTTAGGGATGTGCCGGTGGAAGTCGGTGTGTAAGCGCCCGCGTGGCGTGGCCGACCCGACTTCTTCCCCGTGTCCTTGACTCAGAAGCAAGGTCCGGCACGGGGGGCTTCCTGTGGCGTCTGGAGGGGGGTGAGATTTCCCACTTCCTCTCCTGACGCTGCTCAGATCCATGAATAGCTCCTTCGTGGCCCGGATGGTTCCAAGTCTGGTGGATTCT
This sequence comes from Sorex araneus, assembly GCF_027595985.1. Taxonomy (NCBI): domain Eukaryota; kingdom Metazoa; phylum Chordata; class Mammalia; order Eulipotyphla; family Soricidae; genus Sorex; species Sorex araneus. The sequence goes on from NC_073303.1 coordinate 202,325,324, forward strand.
GCAGGTTTATGCTAATTGCCTCGTCTGCCACTTGGGCTGGGAATGCATGGGAGGAGGAGGATTCTTCCCCGTCTGTTTAGTGCCCACCGAGAGCCTGGCTCAGCCTGCAGGTGGGCCGCGGACCTCGGGCCCCACCGCCCACACTTGTGGGGCCTCCTCTGCTTCCGGTCTGGCCTTCCTGACCTTGCCTGCCTGCAGCTCACTGACCTCAGGGTTCCATGCCCCTCGGGGAGAGCAGAGAGCAGGCAGGCGGCCGCCCCTGTACCGCCGGCCGCGGGGGGCCAGAATGTCCCTTCTCCCCCGCTCTGCCTTTACAAGCTGCTGGACTGAGTGGGGGTCTCGGTGGGGTGTGGGGGGCACTGTCTGACGGAGCGGATGCAAATTCTCCAGGTTCTCCAATCCACCCGTCGGGTCTGCATACTGGCGGGCTGGACTCCGCTTCCGCCCGGCCCGGGAGACTCCTGCGCCCTGAGCCCCCGGCGGCGCGGACGGAGGCTGCGGTTACGGCCTGGCGGAGAGCTTGGAAGTAGAGCAGCGCCGTTGCAGGGGAGACAGGCAGGGGGCAAGGCTTGATCCCCAGAGGGCTCTCGGGGAGTCGGTGACAGGGAGCTCTGACGGCTGGGCGGACACACCCAGACACACGGGGTGAGGCTGCAGCAGGCTGCAAACAAGACCCGGTCCGTAGGAATCGAAATCGGGGTGTGAGGGGGGACAAGGTGGAAACCAGGCGAGGAGGCGGAGGAGGGATTGGCTGCGTGGAGATGCAGGGCGCCAGGCCAGGGGGGTGCTGCTGGGCCCAGGGGTCCAGGAGGTCCCAGGCCGAGCCCCTCAGAACGGAGACCGAGTCTTCATTCTCTATGCCTTCCTGTTTGCTTGGGGGCCACACCCAGCAGTGCTCAGGGATGACTCCCGGCTCAGTGCTCAGAAACCGTGCCTGTCAATGTTTGGGGGACTTTATGGGATTTCAGCAATCAGACTAGGCGAGCCACGTGGAAACCAAGTGCTTTAATGGCTGTGTCATCTCTCCAGCCCCTTTATTATTATTATTATTATTATTATTATTATTATTATTATTATTATTTTGCATTTTGGGTTACACCCAGCCATGCTCAGGGGTCACTCCTGGCTCTGCACTCAGGAATTACTCCTGGTGGTGCTCAGGGGACCATATGGAATGCTGGGGATGGAACCTGGGTCGGCCGCGTGCTAGGCAAATGCCCTCCCCGCTGTGCTATCACTCCGGCCCCCCTTTATTATATTTTGGGGGGTCACCTGATGGTACTCAGGGGCCAGAGTTCCACCCGGGGCCTCACGTGCTCTTGGTGGGTCCCAAGGCCATTGAGAGGTGAGTGACCAGGCGCCATCGGTGGGCTCTGCTCCAGTGCACCTGGGGTCCCCCACAGAGAGGAGGGGGGTGGGAGGGACGGGTCGGGGGAGAGAGGGCGCCAGCGGGCCTGGAGCTGCCGGCAGCCCTGTGTGTGTGGCTCAAGTGTCCTGCTGGGGGGTGGGGGTGCTCCATGGTGGCCCGAGTGTCCACCCAACAAGGTGACGCCCTGCTCTGGCACGGACTCGGGGTCCCTCAGCCAGACCCCCACGCGTGGCTCTGTGGAGGTGTTTTCTCTGCGGGGGCGCCCCAGCCCTCACCCTCTCCTGCTCCCTGGCTCGTGCCGCCTCTCCCTCCCTCGCCTGCCCGCGGGCACCCTCTGGGAAGGCTGCGGGGAGAAGGGCTCGTCCATCCCCGCAGGCTGGGCCCTCCCTGCCTCAGTTCCTCCGGGAGCAGGCAGCCGGGCGGCCCGGCCTGCGATCAGTGGAGAAACCCTCCCCGCAGCCATGCCTGCCCGCCGGCCACTCTGCCCATCAAGGGGAGATGTTGCCACCGGGTCCACCTGGGGGTCCCGGTTCATCCCTCGGAGCACTGGGGGCGGGACTTCCTGTCACCCACCCACACAGCCCTTGTTTGATGTCATCTCTGTGGCCCTGTCCTGGGAGCCCCAATCCCCTGCTGAGCTGGCGGGGGGGGGGCGGTTGTGGGGGAGTCTGAGCCTTTGCCTGCCCAGCTGCCCTGTAGCCTCACGGGGCCCGGCCCAGGAAGCAGACCCTTCTGCGTCCATCGGGAGCCCGCAGGTGGGGTGCGATGGCTCAGACCCCCGAAGCTCCAGTGCAGCCACACGGGCCCCTCGGAGAGAAGCCCCTGTCTGCTCCGGCACAGGGGGTCCGGCTTCTGGGGGGAGGGGCGTGCGGGAGCCTTGGACCTGACGCTGCCTCTCCCCCGCCCGGCTCTGCTCTCCGTGGGCGGCTGTGTGTGTTGTGTGTGTGTGTGTGTGTGTGTGTGTGTGTGTGTGTGTGTGTGTGTGTGTGTGTGTGTGTGTGTGTGGGTGGGTGGGTGGATGGGGTGTTCCTCGGGCTCCGCTCCTCGGCCCCCCTGGGTCCCCCCTTTGCTCCCGTGACAGCATTAAGGAACGTTTGCAAAGGTTAGACTGAGTCTCAGCACCCCCGCCCCTCCCTGCACCCCGATCTCTCCCCTTAGGAGGGTCTCCCTGCTGTGGGGGGGGGGACAGTCGGCCACACTGCCTCAAGCAGACACGCCCAGCCCTTCTGCCCTCCTCCCCATGAGGGGAACGCCTGTTTCCCCGCGTGGGGCCGGGCCTGTGGCCAGCCCCTCCTGGCCTCCTGGGAAAGGTCTCGTGTCTCCGCCAGAGAAGGCTCGTGCGCCCCTGGGAGTGAGGGGGGAGAGGCAGAGCCGAGCCCTCAGAGAGACCCTCCCTGCCTCCCCAAGGGGCCCCTGTCCCCCTGCGCCGGGACCCTGCTGCCGGTGCCGGCGGCGTGCAGTGAGGCTCGTCCAGTGAGCTCCCCGGGGCCGCTGTCCCCATCGCCTGCTTGGCCCCAGGGCCGGGCGCCACCGGCTGCCTCTGAGCCCCCAGAGCCGCCCCTCTGCCCGTCCTGCTCACTCGCCTGCTGTGGCCTGGCTCCCCACAGCGGGCCCCCCTGTGTGTGCATCACGGGTCCCGGGGCTTCTGGGAGCTATTCGAGTGAACCCCCTCCCGGGGCCAGAGGCCTCGGTTCCACCGTGGGGTCCCAGAGATGGGCCTGAAGCCGGCGCTCCTGGGGAAAGCGCGTGGGGACCCCGCGCCCCCACCCCTGAGGGGGACCACGGGGAGACGCTGAGGGGGGATCATGGGGAGACCCTGAGGGGGGCCATGGGGAGACCCTGAGGGGGACCACGGGGAAACGCTGAGGGGGACCATGGGAGACCCTGAGGGGGGATCATGGGGAGACCCTGATGGGGACCATGGGGAGACTCTGAGGGGGACCACGGGGAGACT
>NC_073303.1:202329146-202379875 GCF_027595985.1 Sorex araneus
CATGGGGAGACCCCTGATGGGGACCATGGGGAGACTCTGAGGGGGACCACGGGGAGACTCGGGGAGACTGTGAGGGGGAATCATGGGGAGACCCTGAGGGGGACCACGGGGAGACCCTGAGGGGGAATCATGGGGAGACCCTGAGGAGGGCCACGGGGAGACTCTGAGGGGGACCACGGGGAGACTCGGGGAGACTCAGAGGGGGTACTGTGACCAGGTCCTTGCAGGGCAGGTGCGCGGGGCCAGCCGTGGCCCGGGGGAGGGCAGGCCCCTGTGCTGGGGTGCCGGGAGCGGGCTGTGCGCGTGACCGGCCGTGGCTCTGCGTCCCGAGTGGCTCCTGCCCTCTGCCCCGCCGGGAGGGCCGGGTCTGACGTCTGTGTTCCTCTCGCCGCAGATGGGCAGAAGAAAGTGCAGGAAGAGTTCGACATCGACATGGACGCTCCAGAGACAGAACGGGCGGCCGTGGCCATTCAGTCCCAGTTCAGAAAATTCCAGAAGAAAAAGGCCGGCTCCCAGTCCTAGGGGGGGACGGCCCTCCTCGCCACCCGCCGCAAGACGCTGAACTCCGCCATCACCTGTCAAGCAATGACGATGCCCCTAGAGAACACCTGCCCGCGACACGCACCCCCACCCCATGCATGCACCCCGCAGTAGAGCCCCCTAGAGGACGGTGTAGGCACTGCACCGTGAGTGGCTGCAGCTCTGCTCTCCAGATGGTTCCTCCTGCAACCAGCCATGGTCCTTGATGTTGTAATAAAAAGGAGTTGAGATGCCTGACTCCTGCGTCTGCTTCCCTTCCTTCCTCCCAGCAGGCTGGAGGACAGCCGGGAGGGGACACGGCTGCCAGCTGGCCCCTGACCTACCCTGAGCAGCTTCTGGGACAGCTCTGGGCCAGGGGACCTGCAGGGGCCCGGGGCCGTGTCTCTGCTGTGGCCGGCGCAGCTTTGGCTCTGAGCATCACCGGCGTTGTGACTCCCCGGGGACAGGGCCTGGGGGGTGCCTCTGCCCTGGGGCAACGCCCCGGACCCCCACACCCCACTGTTGGGAGTTTGCTGATGCCCCCCTGCAGTTCTCTGGGAATGTTGGGGGTGGAGGGGAGGCCTGGCCTCTGGGACCGGCTGCCTGTGCGGCCACTACCCCCGCCTGGACGGGGCTTCTCTCCCACCCTGACCCTTCCCTCCCACGCCTCACCGGGCTCTGCACACAACCCTGAGGCAGAAGCTAGGGGCCTGGGGGCATGCGGCTTGGGGATCCTCGGCCCCGCGTCTCCTGGGCCTGCCCTGTGGGCTTCCCCACCCCACCCCACCCACCCATGGGGAAGGTCCCCGACTCGAATCTTGCACAGAGAACCCATGGGGGTCTCTTCTTTCTTTCTTCTTTCTTTCTTTCTTTCTTTCTTCTTCTTTCTTTCTTTCTTTCTTTCTTTCTTCTTTCTTTCTTTCTTTCTTTCTTTCTTTCTTTCTTTCTTTCTTTCTTCTTCTTTCTTTCTTTCTTTCTTTCTTTTTCTTTTTCCTTCCTTCCTCCTTCCTCCCTCCCTCCCCCTCCCTCCCTTCTTTCTTTCTTTCTTTCTTTCTTTCTTTCTTTCTTTCTTCTTTCTTTCTTCTTTCTTCTTCTTTCTTTCTTCTTTCTTTCTTTCTTTCTTTCTTTCTTTCTTTCCTTCCTTCCTTCCTTCTTCCTTCCTTCCTTCCTCCCTCCCTCCCTCCCTCCCTCCCCCTCCCTCTCTCCCTCCCTCCCTCTCTCCCTCCCTTCTTTCTTTCTTTCTTTCTTTCTTTCTTTCTTTCTTTCTTTCTTTCTTTCTTTCTTTCTTTCTTTCTTTCTTCTTTCTTTCTTTTTCTTTTTCTTTCCTTCCTTCCTTCTTTCTTCCTTCCTTCTTTCCTTCCTTCCTTCCTTCCTTCCTCCCTCCCTCCCTCCCTCCCTCCCTCCCTCTCCCTCCCTCCCTCCTCACTCCCTTCCCTCTCTCCCTCCCTTCTTTCTTCTTTCTTTCTTTCTTTCTTTCTTTCTTTCTTTCTTTCTTTCTTTCTTTCTTTCTTTCTTTCTTTCTTTCTTTCTTTCTTTCTTTCTTCCTTCTTCCTTCCTTCCTTCCTTTCTTCCTTCCTTCCTTCCTTCCTTCCTTCCTTCCTTCCTTCCTTCCTTCCTTCCTTCCTTCCTTCCTTCCTTCCTTCCTTTCTTTCCTTCTTTCTTTCTTTTTGGGTCACACCGGCGATGCACAGGGGTTACTCCTGACTCTGCACTCAGGAATTACCCCTGGCAGTGCTCAAGGGACCATATGGGATGCTAGGAATCGAACTCGGGTTGGCCATGTGCAAGGCAAACACCCTACCCGCCATGCTATGGCTCCAGCCCCAAGGGGGTCCCTTTCTGACCTGGCTCAGAGGGGGTCTCCTCTGGCAGCGTCCGCTGGCTGCTAGAGAGGGTGCCCCTCCCCGGGGAACTCTCCCTGCAGAGCCGGAGACCCCGGGGGCGGGGCTCTTCCTTCTCCCCCACCCTTCAGTAATAACACCCATGGGGGCTGGGAGGGGAGAGGCGCTGAGGGCTGTGGTGATGGGGGGGTTCCTGGTGCCTCTCCTATACTCCCTGACCCCCATCCCAGCATGGGGCACAATTCCCTTGCCCCACGGGGCCGGGGTGCGGGGAGCTGAACGTTTCTGCTTCTCAGGTGAGCTGAAGAGAGTGGATTCCAAGTGATGGCCGGGTGGGCCCCTTGACTGGGGGACGGGGCCAGAGTCAGAGGCAGGAGAGGAGCTGCAGGTTTCGAGATCTTGTGGACCCCTGGGCTCCAGGCGTTGAAGAGTTCTTCTAGATCTTTCTAGAACCCCAGGTTTCCGGCTTTGAAGCATCTTCTAGGTCCACAGGTGCTTGTGGTATTGGTCCCAGAGGGGAGAGAGCCCAGCCCTGGGCTGCACAGCTCCGTGAGTTGGAGCACCACGGATTCAGTTTTGCTTCGTGCCTGTTTATTGAGCTCCCAGGAAGTGCGTGTGCCAGGGTGCTGCTGAGGCCACCGCCGGTCTGGGTGCTGGCACTTTATCATCGACGACAAAGTGGCGAAGCAGAAGAACAGAGGGGAGCAGCTCCCCAGGCCGGGCTGGTCTCTGTGCCCTGAACAGCTGTCCGAGACCGCCGGGCAGTGGGTCAGCGGACAAGTGACTGGGGCAGCCTGGGAGGAGGAGACTGGCATTGTCCAGACCAGGAGCACAAAGCTGGGGGCTACGGCTCTGCTTCCCGCACTTGGCCAGAGCCGGAAAGGGGGTCCAACGCTGGACACTTGGACCTGGATTCCCATCAGCTTTCAGACTGACCCCGTGAGCCCAAGTCAGCCGACTTGGAGATGTGGCGGGTTCCTGGCCACCAGGGTGGTGACGGGACCGACTGAGAAATCTAGAACGAGACCCTCTAGGGGAGTGAGAGTCACGGGGAACGGCAGCAGAGCAGCAAGGACTCCCCATCATCAGCTCAAGCCCACCCAAGGGACTCTGCTTGCCAAGGCGACCGTCTGTTGGGCCACTGCCCCCGGGAGTAGGGCAGCCCCCCGCCAGGCACTGGGCTCTCCAACCAGAACCTTCCCCTTGGGAATAAGAAGGAATAGTTATGGCCATGGGGCCGGGTCACAAGAAGGAAAGCAGAGGCTGAGGTTGAAGCCGCTCCGGCTGGAGGAGGCTGCCGACACAGTTCTTTCTCTGATGCTGCAAGGAGTCCCTTTGGAGAGACACGTGCAAGGCAACACACGAGGGTTCAGACCTGAGATCGAGGGGCCCTGTGTAATTACAAAAGGGCAGCAGGGTTCTATCTCTCCCGCCGCCCATGTTTGGTAGTGTCACGCCGGTCCCCCCACCCCGGGCAATGGGCAGGCAGGGAAGGAACGAGGGCCAGGCTGGTGGGTCTCAGTTGCAGTTTATTCCATTCCCATCTCCACTCCCCTCTGATTCTCTTCCTGCTTCTCCCTCCCCCAGGCTACTTCCTTCTCCTTCTCCATCTCTCATCGATCTCCTCCTGCCTCTCTCATTCTCCTTCTCCTCTGCCCCCCCTTCTGCTTCTCTCGGCCCCCTCTGCTTCTCTCTCTCGAGCCCCCCTTGCTCTCACTTCTGACTCTGTCTCTTACTTTTGACTCTGACCCCCTCCGCTCTTACAGTCTTAGTTTATACAGCAATCACATAGGGTGGTGACACAAAGGTGGGTTGAACATTAACGAATCAACAAAGAGGGGTAAGACCACTCCCCCAGGAGTTAACAAAATCTCTTCTAAGGATTTTGTTAACTCCAGATTACTAGGAGATCCGCTCAAGGGTGGGATCCCATCCAGGGTGTGTCACTTTCTTCTTTCCTCAGCTAGTAATCCACTTAAATAGCTGTAGTAAATCTACTTTTAATATTTCTAGCAATGTCACTCTGTATGAGCACAGTAAGAGAGATATCAAACTTAAAGTTTGGTTCTTCCTGAGGACATCTCACTATATACTCCAGACCACAGTCCTCAGGCCAGGTTAGTCTTCCTAACCCCAGCAGGGTCCTAGTCTCATTGTTACTTTTGGATCATGATAGCATTTGTCCATGATCATGCCCTCAACTTATAGTTGAGCATTGTGGTGCTTTGGCCTGGCCCTTTTCAATGCCAGGGTAGCTCATAGCTTGCCCTGGGTCCATTCAGTACCTTGTCGGGACCCTGCTTTTGGGGTGCAAGGAACTAAGGGCAACTGAGTTGAGAAAGCAGATGCTGAGGAGTAAATATTATTTGGAGTCAATCAACTCCCAAGTCACAAGAGCATAACATTAACTGTCTTCCTGTGTACATACAGAAAGGACGTTGCTTTAAGGTAAACTATGCAAAAGATGGAGAAAAGCTATATTTAATTCACAATACAAGTTCAACGTCCTAGAAGGATCTGATCTTACAAGCTAACAGAATCTGATCAGGGGAAAAGGTGATGAACTGGTTGGGGAGGAGAGCACAGAGAAGAGTTTACAGATAGACAGAGGAATGGGAATGACTCCAGAGCACTTAAGCCTAAGCTCCCTGTGGCAAGGGAGGAAGGACAAACCAATGTTATCCTAAAATGTTTAGACTATACTCCAACAGGCCCCGTGAGTGACAAGGGGAGCCCGGGTTGAGTTAGTCATTTGGTTTTAATGAGTAGAAACTCACTTGCATGAGCTAAAAACAGAGAAATTATTCAGGCCTCACAGACACCCCAGAATAGAACCTCAAGACACCCAAGCGGAGAATAGAATACCATGGACAGGCAGAAAGACATTAAACTGATAAATAAGCAGCACAGTGGGGGAGGCAGGGAGCTTCACAGGGTCGTCCTCACAGCGTGTGGTGGCTGTCTGGAAAGTTTCAGTGTCTTCATGGAGGTCTTTCCCTTCTATTTCTGACGAGGCATTTCGTGGAGTGCTCCCGTGTTTCTGAGTAGAGTCTCTCCCCTGCCCCCCGACCAAAGTGCTCCTTAGCTGGTCGTGCTGTTTCTAGGAACATTGCTGAGGCCTGGAAGACCCTTTACTCATCTCCGCGAATGACAGAATATATGCACTATTTCTTTTTAATGCTCATACCCAGAGATTCTGAACATTATCATCTGCAGATGACTTTCTCCCCCGTTCTTCTTTCTTTCCATCGATTCTAACCTCCTTTGCTTTTCTGTTCTGCTCAATTTACCCTTGAGTTTTGTAGGATGTGTAGGAGAGTTTCTTTTTCCATTGGCTATTTTCTTTGGGTTGGCTGATTTTAAATACAGAGGGTGATACTTTTTTCAAGTCTTGGAGACTCAGTTTTTAAACTTTTTTTTGGGGGGTGGGGTGGGGGAGTTGGTGTCTGCCAAGTGGTGCTTGGAGGCCCCGGACTCCCTCCTGGCCCTTCTCAGTCAACACGAACACCGTGAACACAGGATATGGCTCTGCCTGGGCCTGGGCCAATTTTGCTGGGAGTGACCTGGGCCTGGTTATGAAGACGTTTCAGGCGTACAATGTTCCAACACCAATCCCCTCACCTGCGAACTTGGAGATTTTGAGCTGCCATTCTTAATAATACTAGGTGCTGGTACCACAGTACCAGGTGGTATTGTGCTGGTACTGGTGCTGTTACCCCTGGCCACCCCCCCCCCAACAAATGATGCCAACAGACCCCCCTGTGGTGGCCCCCAGGAGGACCGGTCCTCGGTCTGGCTTGTCTGATTTTGACTTGTTGTCCTTCCTTAGACGTCTCGGCCATCCTCTCAACCCCCGCTCCCTTGGGAAAGAACCACACTGGACATGGGGTCCACAGAGCTGGGCTGTGTCCTGCCACCATGCCCACTTCCGGTGCTGTCCCAGGACACCCTCTCCCGCTGGTTTCAATGTCCCAGGGTGCCCTGAGGGCTCCAGTGTTAGTTCCCGGTTGCGTGATCAGTCAGGGGTACAGAGAGAAGCAAGGGGGTGCAGAGAGAAGCAAGGGGGTACAGAGAGGAGCAAGGGGGTACAGAGAGAAGCAAGGGGGTACAGAGAGGAGCAAGGGGGTGCAGAGAGAAGCAAGGGGGTACAGAGAGAAGCAAGGCGTGTGGGTTGCTGAAGCATGAGGGCTGAAGCTGACCCAGGCCAGTGGGCACTGATCGGCTTTTGCAGCCTCTTTTATTGGGTTCACAACCAACACATCTAGCACGCCTCAGCATACATGAGATCAAAATACATAAGATCAAGACGCCTCCAAGTACATATTATTCCGTAGCCTAATGACGCACAAAGTTCCTGATGAAGTCACTCAGGCCACCTTGTAAATCTTTATACCCCACTTCCTGTATATTCCACATCAGCGTCTATGCAAGCCTTCACAATAGCCCAATGAGGCATTTATTTAACTTCTATCCAGTCACAGCACAGTTAATCTATAACAGAAGGCCGCTGCACGGGGATGTGCTGACCCCAGCCCAGATCACTGAGTTCCTCGCTGTTTGCAGCTACGGCGTGGCCTTGTTTGCAAGGCAGCGTCCCCGGAGCTTCCTCGTGACTGGTCAGACAGGCTCCAACATCCAGCATGGACCTCACGCCTGTGACCGGGTGGAATCTCTCCCCCGGCAAGGGAGACATTAGGAAGGAGGCACGTGCCCAGCAGACCGTGGGGCGTGGTGGGCAGTGCCAAGCCCGCCTGGCGGTGGGGTCCGGAGCCTCTGCAGCAGGATGTCCGAGCCCTGCGGACACCGCACAGACAGACCCTGACTCGGGGGGCTGGCCGGGGACGGGCTGGCTGGGGGAGAGACTTCCTCCTGGCTCACCTCAGCCTCCGCAGTGCAGGGCGTGGTGCCAGCTGAGGAAGGCGTGGCCGGGGGTGTGGCGGGAAGGCGTGGCCGGGGGCGTGGCTGGAAGGCGTGGCCGGGGGTGTGGCGGGAAGGTGTGGCCGGGGTGTGGCGGGAAGGCGTGGCCGGGGGTGTGGCGGGAAGGCGTGGCTGGGGGTGTGGCGGGAAGGCGTGGCCGGGGGCGTGGCGGGAAGGCGTGGCCGGGGGTGTGGCGGGAAGGGAGCGTTGCCCTCTGCAGGGCTGCAGGCAGGAGGTGTAAGGGCAAAACTGACGCCATGACAGGCGGCAGAAATCAGCAAAATTAGCTCAGCCTCAGGTCCAGTTCCTGGAACTGAAACGGTCTCGGTTTCCCATCGATGAAACAACGTGTAACTGGCCAAGCTGCACCCACCAGGGAAAGCCCCTGGGCCCGGCAAGTGGCCAATCAATCAATCAATCACAAGGCCCCGGAAACTGCCTCTTGTTAGCCCTGAAAGAACGAGTCGCGTGTGTGACCATGGACTGCAGTGGAAACTGCCCTTTAACTCCTGCCTGACCCCGCTACCCTCGACACCTGCCAGAACACCTTAGCTTGGTAACCGAGAGAGATTTCTCTCGGGAACAAGAAGGCGTGCATGCTTATGTAATCAACCCTCTAGAAACTGCTTGCTGCCTGGAGCCGGGGTCGCTACCAAGAGGCCACTCTGGGGGTGAGACAGTTGGCCCCAGCCTGCTGGAGTAAGACTCCTGCTGCTTTTGCATTATCCAGTTCGAGTCTCTGTCCGTCTCTCTCCTCGGGAGCCCAGAGTCCGGGGCTTAGCAGAGGGAGCCGAGCTGTCCCGGGGCCACCTGCCAAGACCCTGCAAGGGGAGGAGAAAGGGTGTAGGAAACCCCAGGGGTCTGTTGGCAGCCAGTGAGGCGCAGATGCCGGGAGGAGTTTTCTTGCTCACCCAGAGTCAGCCGGTGGGCAGGTGCCCAGGGGGAGGCCACGGCCCCTGGGCTCTGGCCGCATGCTGGGTCTGTGGCCGGTTGCAGCATCCCTGCCTGAAGTCACCTTCCCGTTTCTCCTCCCTGTGTACAGGCCAAGCCTCCAGCTGGAGGGCCCAGCCTCCTGCCTCTGAAAACCAGATCCCAGCCCAAGAGGTGGCCAGGGGCTGGTCCCGACCCCCGCCCCGACAGAGGTCTAGGGCCCTGCGGTCCGAGTTTATCCGGAAGCTTGGCCCTGTTTGTGGATGCGGCCGCCCCTCTCTCCGCCCCAGCCCCTCCCTGCCTGCTGGCAGAGCCCCTTGCTGAGCGAGCCCATGGTGGGGAACCCCCAGTGGGTTGCCGTAGGGCTCGCCAGGTTCTAGAAGGAAGGCAGCCAGGGAGAGGCCCCGCGTTCATACCCGTCTCCTGAGCCAGCCGGCAGTCCTCAGTCTCTCACCTCAGCTCTGTCAGAACTGTGGGTGCCGTGACCAGACGTAGAAAGGCTGAAGGAAATCTGCTCCTAGGGACGGTGGCCTGTTCGTGCCACGGCCACGGCTCCCAGGAGGAGGACGCGTCCCTTCCCGCTCACGCTGCCTCAGGCTCCTGCTCACTCCATCCCTCTCCAGTGGGCCGCTGCGGAGTCTAACTAGGTGCAGGCAGGGGGCCCTGGGGGCTGGGGGGTGTGGGGCAAGCGTCAGCCTTGCTGGCCATCTGCCGGGCCCACGGGGGGCTGAGCACGGCCCAGGCTCCCGGAGAGGAGGCTGGCACCTGCCCTTCACCTCGCTGAGTGTGGCCTGGCTTTGGGGTGGATGGTCAGATGTTCTCTGGTCCCGCTGTGCGTCCACGCCCCGGGGACTCCCCAGACCGTCCTCCCAGCGACACAGGGGGGCAGGCAGGTAGGGAAGGCCCCGCCCCTGGCGATGGCAGGGAATGTCCTGGGAAGTCACAGCTCTGGAGTTGGGAAAGCCAACCTTGTGGGAAACAGGAACAAGGCCTGATCAGCCCCTCGTGGTGCCAGCAGCGGACCCTGCGGAGACTGGACCTCTTCCCGTGAAGGAAGTTCCTCCAGTGCCCTCCGACCTCTCCCTTAGTCCAATTAACTTTGGTGATTCAGCCCGGAGGACTTCAGAACATTCCAGACCAAGACACCTCGAGAAGATGCTCTCTAAAGGCCACCTTGAACAGAGGAAGGGCACGTACGCTGCCCGAGAACTGTGTCGCCCGCATCTCCCCTCCTGAGATGGGGCCTTTCATGCTCTCCTGCCTGATGCTGGGGTGTGTGTCGGGTCTCTCTGCCCTCGGGAAGCCTGCGTTCTCTCTTGAGTGTGTTTCTCTCCACCCTCCCCCTTTCCTCCCTCCTTCCCTTCAAAACCTCCAGATAAACACGGTGTCATTTCACTGCCCGTCTGCTCCTGGAATTCCAGACAAGTGCCTGGTAGCCCTGGGTCCCGGGTGGCCGAGGTGGACGGGGAGAAAGTGACCACCTCTCTCCTTTCCACTTCACACGAGCCCCCCCCCCCCTGTGGGGCCCCCCGACACCAGGGGCATGCACACAGGCGCGGGGACGCAGTCAGGGGGCTCAGTCCGCCCGGCCCCTGCCCAGGGGGGCTGCAGGCCACCCCCAGGCCTTGCTCCTCGTTCTGTTTCCTGGGTGCTCTCCAGTTGGGGTGGGGGGTGCCCTTTCCCTTGTTTGTTCTGACCCAGAGACCTGCCCCCCTATCTCGGATGCTCCAGGAACAGTGCTCTCTCCGCATGAGCCCCCTCCCCCGCTCCCGGCGTCCCTTGGCTCATGGTCTGCTGCCCTGTTGGCTATTTCCCCTCCCTTCAGATGGCCACTGACCACTGACCTTCTCTAAGGCTCCCCCGGCCAGCCACCCTTCTCAGAAGGGGCGTCCCTGCCCTCCCCAGCTCCCTTGAACGACCTTCAGGTAAAACACTTCCTCACAAACCCTTGGCCTCAAGGTTTGCTTCTGGGGAACCCAACCCCAGACATAAGGCGAGGGAGACATGTGTGGGCATTTTTAGCGGAAACTCCAGGTTCCGAGAATGCGGGACCATATGGAACATATGTTTTGTTTACATCATGGTTTCCCACCACCTGCTTTTATTAGGAAAATCAGCCTCTTGAGATGAAAGTGGGGAAGAACTGACTTTGCTTGTCCCCACCCGGAGTTATTTCCTCCCCTTCTCTGCAGAGAAGGAGCCGGAAGTTAGAGTGTGTAGCCAGCTGGGATGGACATGCTGGTCTCTCTCTCTCCCCTCTCTCCCCCTCTCTGGCTCCCTCTTTCTTTCTCCCTTTCATTCTCTCACTCCCCCCTCTTTGTCCTTTTCTGTCTCTCTCCCCCTCCTCTTCTCCCTCTCCCTCTTTCTCTCTCCCTCTCTCTCCACCTCTCCCTCTCTCTCCCCCTCTCCCTCTCTCTATCCCCCTCTTTCTCTTCCTTTCTGTCTCTCTCCCTCCTCCTCCTCCTTCTCTCTTTCTCCCTCTTTCTCTCTCCCTATCTCTCTCTCCCTCTCCCTCCCACTCTCTCCCTTTCTGTCTCTCTCCCTCCTCCTCCTCCTCCTCCTCTCTCTTCCTCTTTCTCTCTCCCTCTCTTCCTCTCTCTCTTCCCCTCTCCCCCACCTCTCTCCCTCTCTCTGCCCTTCTCTCTCCCCCTCTCCCCCTCTCTCCCTCTTTCTCCCTTTCTGTCTCTCTCCCTCCTCCTCCTCTGCCTCCTCTCTCTCTCTCCCTCTCTCCATCCCTCTCCCTTCCTCTCTCTCTCTTCCACTCTCGCCCCTCTGATTCTCTCCCTCTCTCTTCCTCTTTCCCTCTTTCTCCCTCTCTCCCCCTCTCTCCTCTGTCTCTCTCCTTCCCCCTCTCTCTTTCTCTCTCTCTCCCTCTCTTTCTCTCTCTCCCCCCCTCCCCCATTTCTCCAAGATGTGACTGGAGATCTAAGATCTGGAAACCTTAGAGCTGCCTCCCTGTCTCGGATACTCGGAAATGGTGCTCTCTCCAGACGAGCCCCTGCACTCCTGGATCGCGGTCTGCTGCCTGTGGGCTCCTTCTGCTCCATTAGCCAGTCACTGACCCTTGCCCAGGCTCTCCCGGGCCTCCAGTCCTCTGAGAGGGGGCCTCGGCCTTGAGGCCATTGTGTCTGCTCTGGCTGGTCTGGTTCCTCTGGCAGGGCCTCAGGGTGGGCGCGGGCTCTGGGGGAGGAAAGCGAGTCCCACTGCGAGTATGGCATGTGGGAGGCGACGGGGTTGAAGCCAGCGAAGCTCCCGGCCTCTCAGCTCTCTGCTACTCCATCTGTTTCCCAGACCCACAGTGCTCCCTCCTGCTTTAAGCTGCAGATCCGGCCGGGGCGTCCTGGGCCGGGCCTGCTGGTTCCCTTCCCCCTGGGCTCGCACACGCTCCTGATTGGAGGTTGTCGGATAACACTGGGGTGTCCTTGCTCCTCCTGCAGGGAGCTTACGCTTATTGAGCTTATAGAGCTACTCCCACAACAGTGCCCCTAAGGCACACACAATCCCATCGGGCGTGAATAATCCTATGCCACTTTTCTCTTTCCTTTATGTCATTTGCATGGTTTATTTAGCAATGTCCTGTTTGTATAGACACAGGCAGACAGTTCATGCTATGCTTTGTAACATGGGAGCTAATTGACTCCAAGTAATCTTTACTCCTGGGCACCCATATGCCCACCTGACTTAAGCCTCAGCTGCCTTTAGTTCCTAGCACTCCAAGAGCAGGGTCCTGACGAGGGACTGATGGACCCAGGGCAAGCTGTGAGCTACCCTGGCATTAAAAAGGAAACAAGCTATGCACCATACGTATAATAAGTTAAGAGCACGGTCATGGACAAACTCTGCCATGACCCAAAAAGAAGTGACTGAATAAGGACCCTGCTGGCATTAGGAACGACTAACCTGGCCTGAGCACTGTGGTCTGGAATATATAGCGAGATGTCCCCAGGAAGATCCACCTTTAAGCTTAATATATCTCTTACTGTGTTCAGACAAAATGACTAGAAATATTATAAGGCGTAAATCTACTATGATAGTTTGAACGGACTACTAGCTGAGGAGAGGAGAGAGCAATACACTCTGGATGGAATCCCGCCCTTGAGCGGGTCTCCTAGCAATCTGGAGTGCTGAATCCCCAGATGAGATTTGCCCTTGAGTTAATCTCCTGAAGGAGTGCTTTTACCTCTGTTTGTTGTTATGACAATGTTCAACCCCAGCCACGTGTACCCCACCCTTCGTGATTCCTATATAAGTATGCTGTAAGGGCTAAGAGGGGACTAGAAAGTTGACGACTAGAAAGAATGAGAACATGAGATGGGGGAGGCAGAACTGGCCCTGCCTCCTGCCCAAATGAGACCCCAAGCGGCTGCCCACGAACAGCTCCTCCGCTCCTGAATAGCCATGATCCCAGCGCCACAGAAACCAATCTCGGAATGCAGCGGCTGCTGGCAGAAATACCTCTGGACTTAATACCAGAATTCCAAATCTGGGCGGCCACTTTCGCGACCGTACAACATCTTATGCTCTTTGTTGCCAACAATAGAAAACATACGATCTAATGATGCCATTCCGACAGGCCTGACTGCTGGGGGGAAAACTCCAAATAGTGATAGTGAGTTTTCTGTTGCAAATTGAATGTAATCAAAGTAAGGAGACAGTAAAGTGAAAATCATCAGCCACCCAGGCAGAGGGGGAGTGGGAGGGGGGTATGCTGGGGTTCTTGGTGGTGGAACATGTGCACTGGTGAAGGGATGGGTGTTTGAGCATAGTATGACTGAGACTCGATCCTAAAAGCCCTGTAACTGCTCTCACTGGGACTCAATTAAAAAATAAATTTAAAAAAATTTAAAAAAAATAAAAAAAGAAAGAGGCTGAGAACTGAGCCTGGAGACTTTGGGACTTGGAGGACTAGAGGGAGGACTAGATGCTGGTGATGACCAGAAGTAGGGGACCATGAGACTGTGAGGAGAGGAGGAAGAAGCGATAAAGAGAGAGAGGCTTGGAGGTCCACGAGGAGGCTGGGATGAGGTGACTATGATGACTGAGACTGCGACCAAAACCACGACCGCGACTGAGCCTCAGGGAGAGATCTGACTACCTGGGGAGGAGAGAGATAAACTCACGACTGACCAGCCTGGGCCCAAGTCCTGTTCCTTCGTCCTCCTGGTCCTTCATCCGCCCAGCTCCATGGACCAGCCTGAGGAAACGGTCCCTGGCCACTGAACACTGGGGTCCCGCTCGTGCCCTCACGCCTTCCCTTCCTCTCGGGGCTCAAGAGGCCTGTCTGGGAAACCAGCATCGCTCCGGGCTGGCGGGCGTGACAGATGTGCTGAGGACCTGGTCTGGCAAGTCTGTGAGGCAGCCGAGACTCTGGGCTCGAGGGATGGGGTGGGTGGGCGAGACTGTGGCTCCTGTGAGCATGGGAAGGCGGCCAGGCGGGGCTCCCGTGCCCTGTCTTCCCCGCACCGAGTCTCCCTCGCCCAGACTCCGCCTCAGACGGCAGCTCGGTTCTAAGTGCTGGTCCCGGGCTGGGGTTTGGAACCATGAGGCAGAAGCTGCCTTAGGAGGGATGAACACGGACGCCATCGGCCCCACAGCAGCGTTTGACACCCGAGGAGAATGACTGCTTCCTGCGCCTGCTGCCCAGGGCAGCTCTGCAGCCCACCTGCTGCCACGGACCCGTCTCTTGGTGATGCTCTGGGACCTAGTAAACACAGAACTGCAGTCTCTGCTGCCATTTCCCTTTGGGCTTCTTCATGTCTCCTCCTCCTCCTCCTCCTCCTCCTGCTTCTCCTCCTCCTCCTCCTCCTCCTCCTCCTCCTCCTCCTCCTCCTCCTCCTCCTCCTCCTCCTCCTCCTCCTCCTCCTCCTCCTCCTCCTCCTCCTTCTTCTTCTTCTTCTTCTTCTTCTTCTTCTTCTTCTTCTTCTTCTTCTTCTTCTTCTTCTTCTTCTTCTTCTTCTCCTCCTCCTCCTTCTTCGTCTTCTTCTTTTTCTTCTTCCTCTCCTCCTCCTCTTATTTCTTCTTTTTCTTCTCCTTTCTGTCTCCCTCTTCCCCATTCTCTTGAGGATGAATCTATTATTTGATTTAGGGCTATTACCCCCAGAGAGTCTTGACTTAATCTACATCTGCTAAGACTCCTTATTTCCAAATAAGATCATTTCACAGGTTCCACATTCTAGGACTTGAAGACATCCTCCTGGGGGCCTCACTCTTCAATCCTCCACCCTGGGGTTGTTCTATTGCCAACTCCGGAAGTGGCACACAGGTCCACCCCTATTCACAGTTCACTGCAAAGCTGCTCATGGCCGAGAGCTGGGTGTGCGGGCTTCCTGCACGCTCAGCAGGAGGAGGTAGCGGAGTTGCCTTCCTGTCCGGTCTCCACAGCTGCCAGCACTTGTGAGGCACTCTCCCTGAGCGAAGGGCTCTGCGATCACTCTCACTCTCATGGGTCCCTGAAATGATCTGAGATTTGTCCGTGCTGTGACCGCTGTTTCCAGCCGAGCGAACTGTTTTGATGGGGAGGGGTTTCCACGCACCCCAAGTCTTGCTCTTTGCCTTGAGAGCCACAGCGATGCCCCTTCCTCAGGTGCTGGTGCCTGGACCCTCCTTGGCTCGCCCCCCAGTGCTGATCTGGCTCAGCCAAGTGCTGACTGAGTTCACCCTCTGCTCAGAAATGCATTTTTCTCCACCCCACGATGTTCCCAGCTTCCTTCTCTCCCCGGTGTCTTGCTCAAGGGCGCTGAGCTCTGATGAAGCACCCGGAGTCTCACCTTCTCACCCAGGAACTAGGTGAGCCCACTGGGAAGCAAGAGCTTCTATGTTGATTGAGGAAAATGTTGACAGTTTCATCTGCCACCGGGGAGAGGCGGGCTGGCCAGGCATTCCTCAAGCACAGTTATTGACTTTTGAGTGAGCGGACACTGCACATTTATTTTTATTTTGGCTGCTCACAGGGCTGCATTTCAGCAGCCCAAGCAGAATCCACATTGAGCTGCAAAACATCAATTGGCAGCTTGTTTGCAGCGCGTCCAAACGACATCCTCTGAACAGGGCTGCACAGCCTCCTTGTCAGTGAGAAGACCTCAGAGGCTTGGGGTGGCGGGAGCGGGGGAGGAGGGTTCTGTCCTCCCTCTCTGCTTTTCCTTCTGTTCTGGAAATTTTTCTTCTGGCTTCTTACAGAAAAGTCCAGAGAGGGATTAAAAAATAATTTTGACCTTGATTAATGATGACTGATCGAGATCTATCTTGTGCATGCAGCAGGAAAACAAATTTTAAAAGCAAAATCCGGGATGAGGGTGGGGTAGAGAGAAAGATAAGAAAAGAAAGGAAAGAAGAAGAAACAAGAAAGAGGAAAGAAAATTATTCTCTAGCATGGGTTTGAGAGAAGATGAACTGTACCTATGACAAGTGCACACTGGGGGGATTATTCACGCCCTCAAGAAATTCTGAAAAAAAAAAAGAAAGAAATTCTGGAGAATTCATTTCCGTTTCATAGGATGTGTTAGGTTTCATCAAGGAGCTGCACGGTCAGTCCATGGACGGGGGTTGCCTGCCCAGTGACCAAGTGAGGCACCAGTATACTCGGCACCTGCTGTGTACAACGTGTTGTACCAATTCCACAAGAACACAGAGAAAACAATGCAATTAGACATCTGCCTTTGTTAGGTGCAATGCTAAGACATCGCCATCTGTCTGGAAGGAGCTTGTTTCGAAACGGGGGTGATAGACATGCTCACAGTAAGAGCCAAGCGGCAAATGGTTTTTGGCAGACAGATGGGAATGAGATCAATTTCACCCAGAGACTTCCTCCTGGACAACCCCGGGTCTGGAAGGAAACACAGGACTTGAACTTGTGAAGAGAGAGGGACAGTCAGCCCGCAGAGGTAAGAAGACACCTTTGTGTATAGAGAATAGCAACAGTTACAACTTGGAAAATAGAGAGGGGGGGGCTCAGAGTAGAGAAGGGGAGAGACACATTAAGGTCAAGATGGGGCTGGAGCAATAGCACAGCGGGAAGGGCATTTGTCTTGCACGCGACCAGCCCAGGTTCAATCCCTGGCATCCCAGAGGGTGCCCTGGGCACCGCCTGGCGTGATTCCTGAAGGCAGAGCCAGGAAGAAGCCCTGAACCCATGATCCAGGTGTGATCCTAGTAGATAAAAAAATATAACAAGGTCAAGGTAAGATTACAGTGACCAATCTTAGCAGAGGTGCTAGCAGGGCTGTAGAATGCCTTTTCCTTGTCTTGGGGGCAGCTGGCGATGCTCAGACTTAGACATGGGGACATAAGACATCTCCAGAAACAAGGAGCAGACGACCTGGGCATCGGGGGTGGGCTTGGACATGTACACCACTTCTCATGCCAACTGTCACAGACCAACACTGCAGCCAGTAACAGCGTCACCAGCGTGACAGCACTCACCACCAAATCCCCACACCCGGACTACCCCCTGCCACCACCCCACAACTATTGTCCTCCCGCCACGGTCAAACACACAAGCATCAGGGTCCTCATCATCATCCCCTCCACCGCTACCACCGCCATGAGCACCACCGTCGCCTTACTGCCTTTACCCCTGACGGGAGACGTTAGTCCAGGTAAGCTCGCGTCTCATCCTGTTTAACATGGACAGTGATCCTATGACATGGGAACTGTAGCTCCATCTTAAGGGCATATTTGTTTATTTTTTAATCTTTTTTAAATGGAATCATTGTGATTCTATAGCAAAGCTGTTCATGCTTGGGGTTCAGTCATGCCGTGTTCCGTCCCTCCACCCGTGTTCATTTCCCAGCACCAGTGTCCCCAGCTAAAGCAATTGGTCGAACTGACGTTTAGGGATTTTGACTTATGGACGATTTTGATCTTCTCTGGAGTCAATTCTTAGACTCCATGGTCTGATGGTTATGGTGTAGACTTTGCTTTCTTCAGCACATCAGCACGTGGCTTGAAAACGCTCAGTGGTTCTTAGTAGATCAGGATATCTAAAGATAAGCACATACATCTGCAGATGGAAAAAACATTCCAGCAGTGGGCTACGACATGTAAATATTTTGTGTCAGATGCAATAGCAGCTATTATCTTAATAACTGTCATCTGCTATGATGGGTTGTACTCTATTAATAAAATTGTATATAATTTGGACATTTTGTTTGAGAAATAAAATGAGATGTTTAGAGACCTAATCTACAGAAAGACAGAAAATGATTGGAAACAAAATGTTCTTTCTGATCTGAGTGCGCGTTCCCTGCTGTCTTCATTAGCTCTCTCCGTACCGCTCGAGCCGCAGTCCCTCACCAACCAGCTTCTCATTAGTACCGAGCACAGAGCTTGCTCTGTTCCTTCTAACCGGCCCATTTATCTGCCCTCTGCCTCTAGCCATTTAAGTAGAGTACATTCCCCCTCCTCTGATACATTGCTTGTATTTTTTTTAGTTAAAATTTACTTTAAAAAGTTCCATAATTCTAAAAGTTTGTTCCAAAGCCAAAGCTCTACCTCCCTCACCATTACCCGCCTCTGTCCCGTTTTCCAAAGGAAATGTCTTCAAAGCTTTTTCGGATGTTTACATTTGAGCATATATAGCCACATTTAAAAACATGCGTATACAACTCCTAACATTTCGATCCTAGATATTGCATGCTTGCTTTCAAAATGGATCAGGCTTTGCTCTCTCTCATCCTACCCCTTTTTCTGTTCTCTTAATATAATGATGCTTCAGCCAGCCTTGGTGTTTTCACAGTGGTGTCTGTCTTAGTGTAATCCTCGGCTGAATCGTTTCATGGGCTGACAATACATTATCTTTCTTCAGAGTCTTTCCTGGCCTCGTTTTTCATTTTGCTTCATTTTCATTGCTTCCTTTACCCCTATTTTAATCTCAAGCTTTCCACCCGAAGTGTATGGGTCCTGGAAATATCCAAATAAGTCATGTAATGTGAGGTTTCCTTTATTATTATTCTGACATAATCCTCCTTACTCTTCCTCTGGTAAGACATCAGCACAGTTTTAAGCTTGAATGTTTTATTTGCTTGTTTATAACCCATCCGGCAGGACTCAGGAGCGACCCCAGGCTGTGTGCTGAAGGACCCCTCGGACAGGGCTTGGGGGGCTGACGTGAGGCTGGGCCTTAACTGAGGCCAGTCACGTGCAAGGCCAGCACCTTCCCCCTGAACTCTCTCTCCTTCCCTTAATCTTAAATTTATCTTTCTTTCTATCTCCCAGAGAGTCACCCTTTTGCTGTGTTCTGTTTTCTGTTTTCTGGATTTCATATATTCCTCATCTTTGTTAACTTTTTCATATTGACAAGATTTAATTTGCAGTTCCTACTAAAAAAGTTCCTGGATGATTTTTTTAATTGAGATACACAGTTACAAAGTTGGTGCTTTTATCCTCTCTCTGTCTCTCTGTCTCTGTCTCTGTTTCTGTCTCTGTCTCTGTCTCTCTTTCCTGTTGGACATTATGGTTTGCAACAGACACTGAAAGGTTATCATGTATATCCCTTTACCTATTTTCAAGATTCAGGGCTTGTCCAGTGTGGTCATTTTAACTATTATTGCTATACTGGTCCCTTCTTTATCCTAACTGCCCTTTTGCCCTCCATACACTTGTGGCAAGCTTCCAACCATTGACCAGTCCTCCTGTCCTCTGTTTATCCTGGACTTGGATATTCATCTCATACCATTTTTATTTTATATCCCACAAATGAATGCAGTCATTTTATATCTGTCCCTCTCCTTTTGATTCATTTTACTCAGCACGATACTCTCCATGTCCATCTAGTTATAAGAAAATTTCAAGACTTCATTTTCCTAACAGCTGCATAGTATTCCATTATGTAGATACACCATCGTTCTTTATCCAGTCATTTGTTCTCTGGGAACTCGTGTTGTTTCCAGGTTCTGACTATGGTGAATAGAGCTGTAATGAACACAGAAGTGCAGATGGCGTTTCTGCTATATGATTCAGGGCCTCCAGGGTATATTCCTAGAAGTGGTAGAGGTGTAACTCGGTCAAATGTGAGCTCAATTTCTAGTTTTTTGAGGAATGTCCATGTTGTTTTCCAAAAAGGTTGGAACAGTTGGCTTTCCCACCAGCAATGGATGTGAGTCCCTTTCTCCCTGCACCCGTGCCAGCACTGGTTGTTCTTATTCTTTTGGACGTGTGCCAGTCTCTGTGGTGTGAGATGATATCTCATTGTTGATTTGTTTTTGCATCACCCTGATGATTAGTAATATAGAGCATGTTTCCATATGTCTTTTGGCCACTTAAATTTCTTCTGTGAGGAAGTTTCTGTTCATTTCTTCTTCCCATTTTTTTGATGGGGTTATGCGGTTGGATATTTTTCTCTTGTGAAGTTCTACCAGTGCCTTATATGTCTTGGATATTAAAACCTTATCATATGGGTATTGGGTGAATGATTTTTCCCATTCCATGGGATGTCTTTGTATCTTGGTCACTATTTCTTTTAAGGTGCAGAAGCTTTTTAGTTAAATGAGATGCCGTTTGTTTATCTTTGCTTCCACTTGCTCGGTCAGTGTTGTTTTATCTTTAAAGATGCCTTCAGCTTTAATGTCATAGGAGGCTTTTTATGGCAGTCACTCTTCTCTCTCTCGCTCTTTCTCCCTCTCTCTCTTTCCTTCCAGGCATTATGATTTGCAATATAGGTACTGAAAGGCTATCATATTTATTCCTTACCTCCTGTCAGCACTCAGTTCTTGTCCAGAGTGATCACTTCCAACTCTCATTGTCTCAGTGGCCCCTTCTCTGTCCTAACTGCCCCTCTCCGCCCCTTCCTACGGCAGGTTTCCAACCATGGACCAGTTCTCCTGCCCCCTGTTTCTACTGTCTTTGGGTATTAGTCTCATCTGGATGGAGTACTTTTTGAAAGTATGCTTTTAATTTTTTTACTGTACACCTTTTAAAAAATTTATTTATTTTTAATTGAATCACCGTGAGATAGTTATAAGACTTTCACGTTTGAGTTTCAGTCATACAATGATTGAACACCTGTCCCTCCGCCAGTGCACACTCTCCACCACCAATGTCCCCAGTATACTCTCCCTCGCTTTCCAACCCTCATCCTGCCTCCATGGCAGACTATTTCTCCCCACACTCTCTCTATACTTTTAGGCATTATGGTTTGCAATACAGATACTGAGAGGCTATCACATTTGGTCCTTTATCTACTTTCAGCACACATCTCCCATTCTGAACTATTCCTCCAATCATCTTTGACTCAGTGACCCCTTCTCTATCCCAGTTGCCTTCTCCTCCAGCTCAGGAGACAGGCTTCCAACTATGGAGTAATATTCCTGGCCCTTGTGTCTACTGTGCTTGGATGTCACTCTCATATGATATTATTTTATATTCCAAAAATGAGTGCAGTCATTCTATGTCTGTCCCTCTCTTTCTGACTCATTGCACTTCGCACGATACTCTCCAGGACCACCCACTTATAGAAATTAGCACTGTTGTCCCGCTGCTCATCGATTTGCTCAAGTGGGCACCAGTAACGTCTCCATTGTGAGACTTGTTGTTTCTGGTTTTGACATATCGAATACACCACGGGTAGCTTGCCAGGCTCTGCCGTGTGGGCGGGATACTCTCGGTAACTTGCCGGGCTCTCTGAGAGGGGCGGAGGAATCGAATCTGGGTCAGCCACATGCAAGACAACTGCCCTACTGGCTGTACTGTCATTATGCCCTTCAAAAGTTGTTTTATTTCTTTTTGGGCAGGTGCAGTGGACACAACTGACTATATCAAGGACTTTATTCTGGTTCTGTGCTCAATGCTTATATTGGAAAGTTCTGGATGTGTTGGGGATTGAACCATGATCAGACACATGCCAGGCCAGCACCTTATCTCCTGTATTATCTCCAGCCCAGGTGTGTTATTCTTAACTATTACAATGGACTAATCATTTGACTAGGTATGCAATTCTTAGTGATGAGCAATTAGTTTTCAACTTATTTTTATCATTCCATGGAAAAATCAATTTGCCTCTGGTGTTCAGTCTGTATGTGATCTCACATTTATGGCCGCTGCCTCTGTTTTAATCTCTCTGGAGAATAAATGTGAGCCTTCTACCAGGTTGAATCGATTGCTCAAGATAAAGATGTCTTTTTTCAGAACGAATGTTCCTGTGTTCCTCGCTGCCCTGTGCTTCCCTGAGCTCTATCCATCATTCCCGGCTCTCATTCCCTCTATCATGGCTGACTCTGATCGCTTTTCCCTAGTAGTTGTGTGCATGTAAAACTCCCCTTAAATGCCCGTTCTCCTGCCAGATGTTCCCACCAAATCTTAGGGAATGATCTTACCTCCCATGCTGCAACTCAAACCAAACATTCCAACCTAACCTTTTCCACTCCATTCTCGGTTTTACTTTTCATACTGATGCTATTCCACCCTCCCACCAACATTTTACCTCCCCATCCCACCAAACAAATTCCATTCCTCTTAGAGACAGCGATTCTTAGCTCTGTATTTTCTTTGCCCTCTTATGAAGATGCATCCGTTGCCCCAAGGAGATGCTCTATTGTCTCTTTGGCCTTGGGTGCCGGCTCACCCTCTCCCACTCTCGCTAGGATCGGTGTGTCATAGTTTTGTGTTTCTTTGAATTTTACTTCTCCCTCATGACGATCTCCCTTCTATCCTACAGGCAGGGTTGTTCATTATGTCTTCCAAGATAAAAGCATGCCACGACTGTTACTCCCAAAGACTCTTACCCTCTCCATCATAGCTGCAGTTTCACAGAGCTGTCTGCTTGCTTCCCACGTGTGGGATGGTTCTCACTTCTCCCCCTCCTCCCGTCTCTGACGATAACCTTGCCTTGCACCATCTTGTGCCACTCTGAGTTCTGCCATGGCACTTTCTCTGTGCCACATTCCTCTCCTCTTCAACTGGGTCTTACTCTTACCCCCACACCGGGACATGGGGGAAATGGTTCAAATTCTTAACTCACCCTAAACTTCCTCTATCTAGAATAACGTTACTCATATACAGAAAAAGCTTTATCACTTGATTTAAAATAGTGAGACTCCAAATAAGTTGTGTGTCTAGTGAAATAGCCTTTTACTTGCACATCATGTGGGTGGTCAGAAGATGGTAGCCAAAATTTGGCTAAAATTGCCCAGGATTTATGAATAGGGAATATCAGGCTACCAACCTGGTTCTGGTTCTTCGCCTGTTCACACTTGTCAAGGATGGAAGTCAGTACCCCACCTCCAGGAAGGATCTGTACTTCTGCCTCTCCTCTGCATCAAATCCTTTCTTACCTTACTCTGATGTGGGAGCCTTCTTTCACCTAAACTATTAGCATACTTCTGTTTCCCAAATTATGCTGAAATTACAGTTTGTAGTCCATCTGGAGCGAGACCAGAGAACTATGGTCTTTCGTTCTAAGTCCAAAATAAAAGCATAGCTTTGTTTATTGTGCGACTTGGAGCATAAAGGAGTGTGCCAAACCTCTTCTGAAGCCCACGTTCACGTCCGTATTCATGACGGGGCCCCAGGATTAAGTCTGAGCCTTTGGCCCAGGTTCCCACTGTAATAACCTGGGGAGCTTTTTCAAAGCACCTTCACTTGGCTCCACCCAGAGCGATTACAGGGCTTGGGCACTGGCCCTTCCACAGATTCATGCCGTGCAAATGTGCGGTGGGGACTGAGAGCAACTGTTCCACTGGCGCTTTTGTTTCCTTTCCTCTTTCATTCTCTGCTGGCCAAGACCCAAACTTGCTCCACCAACAGTTCTCCAGCTTCGGTGCTTTTAGGACTTCCCGAAGCCCCGGGAAGAGAGATTTCTCAGCCACACCACCACAGTTTCTGACTCCGCAGGTCTGGGAGGCAGACTAAGAATTTGAGGAGTTTTTAGCAATTCCAAATGAGACTGACGCTATTGATTTGAGGCTCCACTTAGAGGACCAGTTCCTAATCCCACCAAGAGTGTTTGTTTTCGGCATCTTGCTTCTCAGAGTTAGCATAAACAACCAATATGTCCGTGGACGCCGGACCCAATTCCTGTGACTCTTTACAATATTTAAGAAAATTGGAAAATATATTATCAAAAGTATATTTTCATATGCTAACCTCCAGAACTTATCTATCAGTCTATCTATCTATCTATCTATCCATCTATCATCCATCTATCTATCTATCTATCTATATCTCCAAGGCTGCTGGGATTGGGATTGGGCCTCTTCTACCCAGATCCCCCATTTTCCAGTAGCTAGGTGGTCATACCCAGAAACTGCCCCTGGCACCGTGTAATCCCATCAATGTCAACATCCAGAGACTATAAAACCAAGCTCCCAGAAGCTTATAGCCTAGTAGACACCCCCCCATAGACATCTTACAGCCTAGTTTTTCCTCTCAGAGAACGTGGCAAGCTACCGAGAGTTTCCTGCCCATATGGGAGAGCCTAGCAAGCTCCCCATGGTGTATTCATATGCCAAAACCAGTAACAATGATGGGTCTCATTCCCCTGATCCTAAAAAAGCCTCTAATGCAGCCTCTAATGCATTGGGAAAGACGAGTAAAGAGAGGCTTCTAAACTCTCAGGGCTAGGGCTAATGGAGATGTTACTGGGCCTGCTCGAGCAAACTGATGATCAACGGGATGACAGTGACACAGTATACAGTGATGTTGGACTTGTCCTCTGGGTAGTTTTAGACTGGGTACGCTTTTTCCTCAAGCATATTCCACAGGGGCCAGAGTGACAGTACAGCAGGTAGGGCATCCAGAGACTATAAAACCAAGTTCCCGGAAGTGTGTAGCCACAATGTGGCCGCTCCACATCTAATAGCCTATTTCTCCCTCTTGGATATCCTGATAAGCTACTGAGAGTATATTGCATGCTTGGGAGAGCCTGGCAAGCTCCCCATGCCGTATTCATATCCAAAATACAGTAACAGATATATACATACCTCTCGGAGAGTCCGGCAAGCTATGAAGATTATCCCGCCCGCACGGGCAGAGCCTGGCAAGCTCCCCATGGCATATTGGATATGCCAAAAACAGTTAATATAGGACTCATTCCCCTGACCCTGAAAGAGCCTCCAATTGTTGGGAAAGACAAGTAAGGAGGTAAGGACAAATATATATATTTGTAAAAAGGTTTTTGCAGATGGAATTCACTTTAAGGATCTTGAGATAAGGTGAGGTGGCCATTCTGGATAATTGGGCGAGCCAGAAAGTCAATGGCGAGTGTGTTTAGAAGACCGAGGCAGAGGGAGATAATATAGTCAGAGGAAGGGATGCCCTCAGGGGCAAAGAGGAGCAATCCCGCCACAGGCCAGGGGATGGCTGGATCCACCAGGCCCCGGGGAGGCTGAGCGAGCAATTTCCCCTGATCTTCAGAGGGAGGGCAGTCCTGGGGACAGCTTGATTTCAGAGTTCCCACAAGTATGTGGAAATAAAGACATTCCCCATTTTCTTTGAAGCATTTAAAGTTTCTGTTCTTTACATTTCATTTTAGGCATCACGGTTATGAGTTATGAGTAGGGTTTCCTACATGGAACATTCCATCACCCTCTGCCCGAGTCCCTGCTCCCTTCCCCCTGTGTCCCAGAGTCCCTTCATCCCTCCCCGCTTCCTGGCCTGCTCTCTGCTTTGTACTGAGGGCCAGTTCTCAGGCTCTGCTGCCCTCTGGGCCCTGGTCAGTCCCCTTCTCTGATTCCTTATATCCCGCGTCTGAGACAGGCCGTTCTGTGTCGGTCCCTCTGCTTCTCATTAACTTCACTCTGCCAGAGACGCTCCACCCCTCGTCTTCTGAAGCCCCCCCCTGTCAATGGTTCCTGCAGCGGCCCCGGGAAAGGGCATAGATGCGCTCAGCCCCGCCCTCGGGGATATGCAGGGGGAGTCTCTTGCCTTTTATTCTCCTCCAGGGGAGCTCTCCTGAAAGCCCACGGCCTCCTCCGCAGGCTAGATTGGCTGACGAGTCTGTAACACGCTCCCCGGCCAGGAACGGGCTGGAAATC
Organism: Sorex araneus; assembly: GCF_027595985.1. Classification (NCBI taxonomy): domain Eukaryota; kingdom Metazoa; phylum Chordata; class Mammalia; order Eulipotyphla; family Soricidae; genus Sorex; species Sorex araneus. The sequence goes on from NC_073303.1 coordinate 202,354,318, forward strand.
AATGGGGTACAGCTAATCGGGTATATTCCGCGTGCTCACGATTCTCCGCCGCCGGCCAGTGGGCAGCAAATGATGCTACTAGAAAAGCTATTATTCAAATGCCGTGTGGTGACGCGGGGTACAGCGCCTGCGAGCAACTGTGCCCCAGAAACAAGCAAGACAAAGGACGATGGACGGAGAGAACCGAGCAGGCGAGCAGGTCCCCTCGAGCACAGAGCAGGTGCTCCCACTCCGGGTGCTCCCAAGGGCTGCTGTGCTCCCGGAAGTGGGAAACCCCTGGAGACTCCAGCTCACGCTTCACATCTGCAGGGCCCTGCCCGCCCCCTCGGCCCTTGCCCTGCCCCCCTTCGGGAACACCCTCGGGTGCTCGCGTCTCCTGTCGGGCTTGAGGGGAAGGACCACGCATGTGGTTTTCACACCTCAGAGTGAAATCTAGTTTGAAATTCAGGCTCTGCTGTGGCCGCTTGATTGGGCTGAGACTGGAGAAGAGAAACAGAGAAGCACTGTTTCATCACCTGTCCAGCCCAGCATGGCCCGTGGGGTGGGGGGCAGAGGGCAGTTAGGGTAGAGGAGGCCAGTATGACGGTGCTAGTTGGGAGTGACCACTCTGGGCAGGAGCTGAGTGTTGACAGCAGGGAGAGGGATGTGCATGGTAACCTTTCCGCATCTGTACTGCAAACCACGTGCCTAGAATGAGAGAGGGAGAGGGAGGAGAGAGGGAGGGAGGAGAGAGAGGAGGGGGAGGGAGGAGAGAGAGGAGGGGGAGGGAGGAGAGAGGAAGGGGGAGAGAGAGGAGAGAGGGAGGGGGAGAGAGAGGAGAGAGGGAGGGGGAGTCAGCATCTGCATTGCAAACCGTATGCCTAAAATGAGAGAGAGAGAGAGAGAGAGAGAGAGAGAGAGAGAGAGAGAGAGAGAGAGAGAGGGAGGGAGGGGGAGAGAGAGAGGGAGGGAGGGGGAGAGAGAGGGAGGGGAGAAAGAGAGAGAGAGAAGGAGAGAAGAGGGGTGCCTGCCATAGAGGCAGGCAAGGGTGGGGGTGGCCTGAAGGGGTGGGAGGGAACCTGGGGTCACTGGTGCTGGGAAATGAACAGTGGTGGAGGGAGGATGCTGGGACATTGTATGATTGAAATGCAATCATGAAAAATTTTGCAATGCTCTATCCCACGGTGATTCAATAAAAAAAAAAAGAAAAAGAGTAAGTGTGTGTTTGAAACCTGCTTCTCCAGCTTAAAATTTCCCCTGAGCTTGGGACCAGAGAGAGAGCAGGGGGAAAGGTACTTGCTCTGCATGTGGCTGACCCGGGTTCATCTTTGGCACCCCATATGGTCCCGCCAGGAGTGATCCCTGAGCACAGGGCCAGGAGTCAGCCCTGAGCACTACTGCTGTGGCCCAGAAACAGACAGAAAAAACACCCCATAAATTTCCCTTGAACCTTGTGCTCTAGTTTCCAGAATGTGTTCTAGGGTCTGGAGCTCAGCAGGAGGGTGTTTGCCTTGCACGCAGCCAACCTGGGTTCGAGCCCTGGCATCCCATATAGTCCCCCAAGTACTTGCTTTGCTCTGCCAGTGTCTCCTCGAAAGGAGATCAATCTTTAGAAAGTCTGGGGATGCCGGGACTCGAACCCAGGTTGGCCGAGTGCAAGGTAAATGCCCTCCCCACTGTACTATTGCTCCGGCCCCTAGAACACATTCTTGATTGCTATATTAATTGCTTTTTTGACTATTGAAAACACATCTGCACATACTCATTTTTACCACAACATAAGATTGCAAAAGAAAATAAATAACCCCCAACCCCCAACCAATATAAGGTAAAAATTCCAAGTGTGCCACCCACAAAGACAAAACTCCTAGAATAAAACCAGGTACGACCCTCACCGCTCCCCATATGGTCGCACCCCCTGTGATCCCCTGGGCCTGCTGGGACGGAGCCCTGAGCACCTCCAGGAGTGGCCCCAAAACAAAACAAAAAACACTAACAAAAAAGAGGGAGGCCTGGACCAAGTTCATAATGCATAAAGGGATCAGACGCGATGCTTGATTTTCCCCGTTGCTGTCTGGCTAGCAAGGGAGGAGGTACGAGGAAGCATCCTAAGTGCTTTTTGCTAAAACTGGAAGCAATCTCTGGGCTGACGGCCTCCCCTAAGTGCTTCTGTGGCCTTTCCCCCAGAAGGTGGGATTGTCAGCACGCTAAAAGGCTGGGAGAGTTTGATTCACAGGTTTCTGGTGGAAACTTTTTTTTAATTTGTGAAGAGACACGCAAGGTACCAGTAATGCAGGTGATGGTTTCTTTGGGATTTATTTACTGATTTTTTTTTATCAAGACTTTGCAGCATGGAAAGAGATAGATGGTAACTGTTTTCCGATATTACTAGCGCAATATCAAAATGCTTCACTACATGTAGACCCTACATTGGAGAAAAAACACCTAATGGGAAATTAGAACCAATTTCTCCTCTCAGTGGAAGGTAATGATTTCAAAGGCGAAAGCTGTTGTTTTCATCTCTTTGGGGCGGCATCGGGGAGGAATTCTATTGGTTTCTCTTAAACTTCAGTGGGGTTTGTTAGGGCACTTTACGACCAAGTCCCAGATCCAAAGGGAGTTTTGTAAAATGCATTTGTTATGCTCAAAAAGGTGTATCAAAGGAGAGGCAGGCTTCCTGCTGATAAGAAACTGGCCGTTTTGTTCTAGGGAACTATTTCCAGAAGCTCATGAATGCCTTTGAAACTTAGACGCTGAAGTCAATGTCATGGCAATGCAATTAAACTTAGGAAAAATTAGTTTCTCCCAGCTCCAGCATGCTCAATAAACACTGCCAAATAGATCGTTAAAAATAAGTCCTGACCTTGGAAGGTGTAAGATGGTGGAATCCAGCGAAATAGAAAGACTAAGAAAAGAAGAGAGCATGCTCCCTCCATCCTTGGCCTACGGCGTGGAGAGGCTGACTCTGGAGCACATCTTTAGAAGACCACCCAGGGGCCAGGGCCGTGGGCGGGGCTCAGGGATTGGGCCTTGCCTGTGGTCCAGCCTGGTTTGATCCTCGGTACCACACACTCTCCTGGGTCGGCCAAGTAGCACTGGGAGGGGCCCCCGGGCCTGCTGGCTTCTGCCTAAGGTCCCTGCAATAAGTCCTCAGAAGGCCAGTTTCATGACAGAGTTCCCGAGATGGTCAGAGTCGTGTGTCTGGGTGACTGTGGACCCAGCTCCAGGGATGTGCCATGAAATCCAAGTCGTTTTCTCTGGAGCTGACTCAGGCCGTCGGCTGTCAGCTACCTAGGAGAACGCAGCGTGGAACCCGCCAGTGTCTCACTCCCCGAAGTGGGCACCAGCTGCTCTGGGAGAGACCATCGAGTGGACCTCACAGGCCGGGTGCGGTGGGAGGGAGGCGGTGGGCCGTGGTGGCCAGTGCGTGGGTCCTTGCTCGGCTTCCCTGACAGCCGCCTCAGTGCTGCGTGTCCTGCGTGTCCGGGTCCGGGTGGAAGCGCTGGCTGTGCCGTGGCCTGGGGGTTCTTCCCGGCTTCCTTTTCGGAACTGTGCCGACCCGATGTTTCTGCCTTAGACTTCACGAGCCAGATGCAGTTTGTATCGTGGCGGCTCCAACCCTGTAGGTTCGGGTGTTATCTTTAGCCGGGGGTCACACAGATCGTGCCGCCATGTAGAGGGGGACGGTTCAAAGCTCGCTCATTCTACATTTTTATTTTTAACGGTTTGAGCTAAAATTTGAAATGATGCTTCCGGCCGGCAAGGGAGCGTACAGAAGCCAACTTGGCTGGAAAAAACAGAGCTCGACGGAAAATCCCAGAGCCCCCGCCTCTCCTTCTGCCTAGAGTGGGGGCTGGAGCGGGGGAGGAGCTGGGGACAGCGTAGGGATGGGACTCTGCCCGTCTCTTCAGACCTAACTAACGAGGTGACAGGGACCTTCAGAGCTGCTGGCTGTGCACAGTCCTCACACCTTTCCTGTCAGAACTGTCGCTCTTGTCCTCTTTCTGGGTCTGTCACACCCGGGGTCTCCCACGGAGATGCTTCCTTTGGGGAAGGCAGACTTTGCTGTGGCTGCCACCTGGATTCTCTCTCACTGTCTGGCCGAAAAGGTTCCTTTTCTCTGGGTTGAATCAATAAAGCTCCTTTCCTAACAGGACTGGGTTGGCCCTCTTGTCCAGGGTTGAATGACTGGCTGTTTCCATGGTTTCCACTAGGGTCCGTTTCCCAAGGGTCTGCCCCTGCTGGAGCTGCCTTCCTTTGGCTTCTGCCCTGCAGTGACAAGGTATGTGCAAATGCCTGGGGGCCAACTCCCCAGGCCCCCAGGCATTTGCACATACTCTACCTTGACACAGAGTTTTCAGATGTTCCCTGAAATTTCAGAATATGAGGGTCCTCTTCCTCTCCTCCCTCCCTCTCCTCCGCCAGCGTCTTTCTGACGAGGACTTCTGCCCAGCGTTCCCTTTTCTAATCTTCTCATCTCTGGATGCCAAACACAGTTCTGTCACATCTGCTGAGGTGATCCCGCATGCCATGAATGCTCTTTTATTCTGGGGTGTGTAGGGGTGTGTGTGTGTGTGTGTGTGTGTGTGTGTGTGTGTGTGTGTGGTGGGGGAATGGGAGGGCTCCCAAGCAGTGCTCAGGGGCCAGGTGGCCAGGCAGAGCCATTGAATTGGATAGTTCAATGTGAAACCCACAGAGGGTGTTTCTGCCCGGCCCCGAGGTGCTGGGCACCATTAGGGCAACTGCCCCGTGCTAAGCCACGCGGTGTCGAGGGTCAGGCCAAACCATCTGCCCTCCTCTCCCTTCCCTCCACTCAGGAATTTATTATCTTAATTGTTTTTAACCTGGAGTTTTTAAAATTATTTTTTTAAACGGAATCACCATGAGATACACAGTCACAAGGTTGTTCATGACTAGGTTTCAGTCATACAGTGCTCCAACACCCGTCTCTATATCGACGCGCATTTCCCATCACCAGTGTCCCCGGTTGCCCTCCCGCCACCCTCCCCACCTGCCCACCCCCTGCACCAGTCTAAGGCAGGCACTCTCCTTCTCTCTGTCTCTGTCTCTCTGTCTCTGTCTCTCTGTCTCTGTCTCATTCCTTCTAGGCATTACGGTTTGCAACACAGGCACTGAGAGGTTCTCATGTGTATCATCCCCTGACCTATTTTCAGCACCAGCTTTTGTCCAGACTGATCATTTCCACCCCCACTGACGTTTTTGTCTCTGCAATTCTCTCGGTGTCTCTGTTGGTTCCTCTCCCTCTCACCCCATGTGGCAAGCCCGTGTTCCGTGTGGGCTGTTGGCTGTTGAACTCGGCCCGCAGTAGGTCGACTTCAGACTCTGGACTTTGGCCATTCCGGATGCTGATTTGCCCATTGAAAGCTCAGCTTCTTGAAAGCAGCGCCCTTCTGATCTACGGCGTGGTCTATGGCGTGGTGTTTCCGTCATCTAAAGGAGCACGCTAGTAGAGTCAACCTCCCTGGTGCTGTGTGGAGCGTCTTGTCTACCCTGGGTTCTACGTTAGTCACTGTCCTACTGACTGTCGCCCATCAGAACATACAGTTATTTTTTCTAGCCCTCCTGGGGAAGGCCTTTCTCCAGAAACATCGTGGTTCCCTGCTTCCCTCTAGTCAGTGGGAGGAGAGATGAACTCAGGCCATTTTTCCTGTCATCGGGATGTAGCTCAGTTGGGTGCTCGGCTCAATTTCAGTAAGATCGACTGACATTTGACGCACTGTTGTCTGTGCCCAGAAGCTTCTTCTCCCACCTCGTGTCCCTCCCCCGAGTCTCACAGCTCCGGACCCCGGAGGTCCCCTCTGCTCCTACTCTGTCCGGGCCGCCTCCCCGGCTGTTCCTTTCTCTAGGCAGAGGCCCATGTGAGTGCCGGAGTCAGAGCCCCTTTCCCGTGGGCGTGTGCAGAGAGACACCTGCCCCTCCTTCCTGGCCCATCAAGACCTTGTGAGGTGCCCACACAGCGTGGACCTCCCCGTGCTGCCCCCGCCCAGGGCTCCCAGGCTCAAGGTGTATAGTTTTGGGGCCACACCCGGCGATGCACAGGGGTTACTCCTGGCTCTGCACTCAGGAATTACTCCTGGCGGTGCTCAGGGGACCATATGGGATGCTGGGAATTGAACCGGGTTGGCCACGTGCAAGGCAAACGCCCTCCCCGCTGTGCTATCGCTCCGGCCCCTCATAGTGTATTCTTCTGTGGGTGGTAGATCTGTCCCGGGGTGCTGGGGACTAATCTTGAGGTACTTGGCCAGCAGGGCTGGCAGTTAGTTCAATGCTGAGGGTGTGACCTTGTCCCGGGCCTTTGGTGCTGGAGGTGACCTGGGCTACCCCTGCAGGGCTGAGGAATTCACAGGGCCATACCCAGGGATGCACGAGGGACCGTGTAGAGCCAGGGGTAGACAGAGCTACGTCAGCTGCACCTTGTACTGCCTCCTGCCTGCCGTTGCCCAGTGTTCCACTGAAGAACTGGAAGGGGACAGAGAGTGAAGTAAGACAGGTTTGGTCGGACCTCTGAGAGGGGGGACGGAGAGGGAGCACGTTCAGGAGAGAATGTGAGCTTCTCCAGAGGAGGAGAGAGCTCGCAGGGGAAGGAAGGTACTTCACATTCTGGGTTGGGATGCAGACAGCCCCTTCAAGGGGAGTTCAGCCCCACCAGTAAAGGCAAGAACTGTACCCCCAGAGCCAAAAGGGCTGGGCGGCTGCAGGAATGGGTTGTATGCCACTTGCCAGTGCAGAGCTGCTTCTAGAGGGTTTCCCGCTGCCTGCTGGCGTCTGTCACTGGGGCGTTGCCGGGGGAGAGATGCTGAGCCTGCCGCCCATTGGCCGGGACGGATCCTGGCCCGAGGCCTGGAGTTGAGCCTTCCGGATGGAGCTGCAGGGTGACCCCAGTGGTACTCCGGCTCTTCCTCCCGGCTCTGTGCTCAGGGATCACGCTGGGTGGCCTTCAGGGGACCCTGTGCTGGGGATCTAACCTGGGTCAGCCCTGTGCAAGGAAGCAACTCAATTCCGCTGGCCCGTCTCGTCTCTCTGGCCCCTGGACATCCTTTTCCAGTTCCTATTTACTTTTGCTTTGAATGTAGACATTGACTTGAAACCCATTGCGAGACCCTCGCCCCGCTCCCCTGCCTCTGTGTCTGGACCCTCCTACCTACCCTCGCTGCTTCCCCGGTTCCCGGGTGTCATAGAAATAAGCTCAATGGTGGCTGCTTCACCCGCCCTGGCTGTTGCAGTGGGACTGTTCCACGCTCCTGCCTCCCTCCCCCAAGGCACGGCCTGGAAACAGTTTCTGGGGCCCTGGGGGCCCTTTCCGTGGACTTTCACCTTCCTCCCGTGCTTCTCCCGTGGCCGACAAGCAGCTTCTGCTCCACCTGGGCGTGCCGGGCCACCCCCTCCCCAGTCTGGAAGCTTCTCCCAGGCTTTCTCATGCCCAGACACCCGCCAGTTCTGCTGCTCCCGCCGCAAGCCACTTCTTGCTTCGGCCTTCTCCTCCAGGCCCCTCCCCTCGGCCCCCCGCCGCTCTGCCCCCCAGGCCCCCAGAGGTGGTCTCCAGATTTTATATAAAGCCTGAGCTACAATGTCCACTTGTTGAGAGACCCTTTTCCTGCCCCACCCAGCACACACGGATGTTCACCCTCTGTAGGATGACGGTGGCTCGTCCTCCCTCCCTGGCCGCAGGGAGCGTAGGGTTATTGGGTTACACCATTCACAGTGCTCCCGACGCCTCCGTGTTCGTCTTGAACTTCTCTATGCTTCTCCAACCAGTTGATCACCTATTTCCCCTAAGCAGTACCTGTGACTGGAGAGTCAAATTCCCCAGAAATCTCTGGATTTGTATCCGTAAGTGAAATTTTGCTTTTCCCTTATGGCCTCTTGCGTAGTTTGCTTCAGAGCCACGTCCCTTAAGCACCGACACAGGAACACTATGTTAATGCTTCTGAAATTTGGGAGTTAATGGACTCCGCATGATATTTACTCCTGGGCATCTCTCGTATTATCTCGACTTAAGCCTCAGTTGCCCTCAGTTCCTAGCACCCCAAAGGCAGGGTCCCGACGAAGGGACTGGATGGACCCAGGGCAAGCTGTGAGCTACCCTGGCATCGAAACGGGCCGGGCCAAGAGCCACAATACTTAAGTATAAGTTAAGAGCACGGTCATGGACAAATGCTGTCCTGATCCAAAGAGAAGCAACTGGACAAGGACCCTGCTTAGGGTTAGGACAGGCTCATCTTGCCTGAGCACTATAGTCTGAGATCTATAGTGAGAAGTCCCCAGGAGAGCCACCCTACACGTTTAGTGTATCTCTTACTGTGTCCACACAAAATGACTAGAAAGATGATTAAGAAGTAAGTAAATCTAAGATGATTGTTTATGGACTAAGGGAAGGAGAACTGTGTCCTTAGATAAAATTCCACCCTGGAGCTAGTCTCCCGGCAGGAGGAGACCTTTGTCTTACCTGAGAAGAGCCTCCTCCCGGAAGGACGGGCTTTCACACCTGGCGTGTGCTTCTGACCTGTGCGTCACCTCTACCCCCCAACCCTCGGAGACTGTGGCTATGACCAAGCTGTAAGAGTGGGCACGGGGTGCAGGGGAGGGGGATAGGAGGAGGAGTACGGGCAGTGAGCGAGACTGGAAGGAGGCAGAGGAGGAATAGACGGCGACTGATCGCCAACCAGCCTGGCCCCGTTTTCTCCTTTCTTCCGCCTGTTGTCGTCCATCGTCCGTCTGGGTTGAGAAAGGCAGCCGAGACCACCAAAGGCAGGTGGCGAGTTTGTTGAATACACACCCTGTGTCTTCTCACCTTGCTCTTCTCCAGTAACTCCCCGGACTAGACGGTATTTCCCTAAAACAGCTCCTTGCCCTGAGGTTAATTTTGCATCTCCCCATTCTGGCCCTGGTCATGCTGCCCTGCCCTCACAGAGACCCCTCTGATCTCCGGGGCTCCCCTCACCCTGATCCCCGCGTGCCTCCAGCAGGCAGAGCCCCTACCCCCACCCGTCTCGCCTCACCAGCTCCCTGATTTTCCTTCTGTGGATTCTTTGCTCTCAGCCTCGGACATTTTGTACTGTTCCAACGTCCAAGGGAACTTGACGGTGTCTGGAGGCATTTTGTACGGGGGAGGGGGAGGGGGCGTAGCTTCTAGCAGAGGTCAGGGGTGCCACTGGGTGCCATGCCCCCACCTCAAAGGATGATCCAGCGGCTGAGCCCGTGGGGGCCGAGGGAAGGGCAGGGATCAGAGCATCGTGACAGCTGTCTGTGTGCCTGCAGCCCTGACTCACGCTGGGCTCCGTGTCCATTAGAGTAAGGGGAGGAACTCATTAAATGCCCTCCCTCGCTGCACCCTTCCTATAAGCTATAAAATCTTATTTCCTTTCTGTTTACTAAAATCTTTTTATGAGGGCTAGGATTCAGCTCAAACGCCAGCAGCCCCAAAAGCCACTTACCTTCTCTTGCCAACATGTCTCTCTCTCTCTTTCCCCTCTCTCTCCCTCTCTCCTCTCCCTCTCTCTCCTCTCTCCTCTCTCCCTCCCTTCCTTTCTTTCTCCCTCCTTCTCTCTCCCTCTCTCTTTCCTTCTCTCTTTTCTCTTTTCTCCTCCCCCTCTTTACCCCTCTCTCTCCCCTCTCTCTTCTCTCTCTCTTTCTCCTCCCTCTTTCTCTCTCTTCCTCTCTCCCTCCTTCCTTTCTTTCTCCCTCCTTCTCTCTCCCTCTCTCTTTCAGTCTCTCTCTTTTCTCTTTTCCCCTCCCCTCTTTACCCCTCTCTCCCCTCTCTCTTCTCTCTCTCTTTCTCCTCCCTCTTTCTCTCTCTTCCTCTCTCCCTCCTTCCTTTCTTTCTCCCTCCTTCTCTCTCTCCCTCCCTTTATCTTTCCCTCTTCCCTCTCTCTCTTTCTCTCCTCTCTCCCTCTCTTTCAGTCTCTCTCTTTTCTCTTTTCCCTTCCCCCTCTTTCCCCCTCTCTCTCCCCTCTCTCTTCTCTCTCTCCCTTTCTCCTTTTTCCTCTCTTTTTCTCTCTCTCCCTCTTTCCCTCCCTTCCTTTCTTTCTTTCCCTCCCTTCCTTTCTTTCTTCCTCCTTCTCTCTCCCTCTCTCCCTCCTTCTTTCTCTCCCTCCCTTTCTCTTTCCCTCTTCCCTCTCTCTCCTCTCTTTCTTTCTCTCCTCTCTCCATCTCTCTTTCCGCCTCTCTCTTTCCCCTTCCACTCTTTACCCCTCTCTCCCCTCTCTCTTCTCTCTCTCCCCTCTCTCTTCTCTCTCTCCCTTTCTTTCTTCCTCTCTCTCTACCTCTCTATTCCTCTCTCCTCTCTCCCTGTCTTTCTTTCCTCTCTCCCTCTCTTTCTCTCTCCTCTCTCTCTTTCTCCCTCTCCCTCTCTGTCTTCCCCCCTCCCCCCCACCTATGTTCTTAGCAACATGAGTTTCTGGATTCCTCAACACACAGCACTATATGAAGACGGGGTCTCCTCTGGCACGTGTGCCCTTCTGGCCCTGCTCCAAACGTGTTGCCTAGACCCCCAGTCTCCTCCCAGAGGTGGGATTGTTTGCATCTCAATGAGCGTTACCTCCAGGGGCACACGTTGTGGGTGCAGTGACTCCTTATGGTGGGAGACAGGCTTTCTTGGGGTGGTCTCTCTCCAGCGGTGAGTCCAATTTGTTGACAGATGCCCTGGGGGCCTCCAGTGACATCCCTCTCACGACCCCCTGACCCTGACCCGTGCATGTTGTAGACAAGGCTGTCCAGGTTGGTGTCCACTCTGACACCCAATGGTGGAACCAGGGAACGACTGTTACTGGGATGTGCCTGTTCTTTGGCCTCAATGCCACCGTTTCAGGGAATTCCTCAGTTCCTCGGAGCATCGCCAGGGACTGCTCAGTTCCGGATGCCGCTCAGGTCCCAGCAGTGTCTTAGGAGAGTGAGGATGTCTTCACTGTTCGTGAGTGGATTCTGCCCCCACCCGCACCCACCCGTGACTCCCACTCTCGGGCCAATCTAGAGTTTCCTGCACACCAGGCAGTCTTCTAAGGGACGGGATCATAGGCTTAATGACTTCATGTTAATGTTACTAGTACTCTGGTGATAAGAGCCTACCTGGGTGGGCTGGTGATACACCTGTAGTATTTGCTGAATAAACGAGAGCAGAAAGGTCTACACAAATACAGCACACAGCAGCGGCATCTTCGTGGCGGCTGCAGAGGGGGCCAGGCTCTTGACTTCCCTGTGGGAAGTGTTTCCACAGCAACCAGAGAGGTCACGTGGAGCAAGTCCTTTATGAAATGGGACAGAACACACAGAATATCAGAGTGGGGCGGGCCCAGGAGAGGCATGCCGACGGGTGTTGGGACATTATCTGGCTGAAACCCAATCATGAACAACAACTTTGGGTTTCAGCCAGATAGTGTCCCAACACCTGTCCTTTTACCAGTGCACATTTCCCACCACCAATATCCTTTTTCCTTCCTTTAACCCCCCTTTCCAAGTTTTCCTCCTCCTCCTCCTTCTTCTTTCTTCTTCTTCTTCTTCTTCTTCTTCTTCTTCTTCTTCTTCTTCTTCTTCTTCTTCTTCTTCTTCTTCTTCTTCTTCTTCTTCTTCTTCTTCTTCTTCTTCTTCTTCTTCTTCTTCTTCTTCTTCTTCTTCTTCTTCTTCTTCTTCTTCTTCTTCTTCCTATTCCTCCTCCTCCTCATTCTCTTCCTCCTCTCCCCCTCCCCCTCCTCTTCTCTCTCTCTCTCTCTCTCTCTTTCCTTTTGGGCATTATGGTCTGCAATATATGGTTTGAAGGGTAATCATGTACATCCCTTTACCTTTTGAATACTTTCAGCATTCAATTCTTGTCCAGAGTGATCATTTCCAACTATCATTGTCATATTGGTTCCTTCTCTATCCTAACGAAGTGAGTCCATTTAATAACAATATGTATGAAAGTTCTGAGAAGATGATGGTTGATGGAGACTTGATTTTTCAGAGTTAAGGTGCCACGCAAATTTCAATCCTAAGGGGTCACTCTTGGTGGCTGGAACTCTTGCTGTTTACCCTCAGTAATATGCCACCCTTTATTGGCATCTCTTTCAGTCCCTGATTTGTCTTCCCTGGGCACAGAAGTTTTTGATCAAAGAGACCACCTTTGCTGATATATTTAAAAATTAAGGAGTCCCCTTTTTGTTTGAGGCTGTCAGGATCAAAATGGAGAAAGGGAGGTAATCCTGCTGGCATGCCAAAACACAGAAAGGAAATTTACACCTACAGGAAATAACCAACAGGTGTTTGCTAAACTTCTCCCTGTTTCTACTGGGAATATTTCCCCCAAAGAAACAGGGTCTGCTACGATCCCCCTGTACACTGCCACTCTCCCATCTCCGTCCAAGGCAGTGCCTTTTTTGCCATAAAGATCGGCAATTCTCACTTCAGTGTCTGAGTATCAATACTTGTGTACCTTCTCACGTCAAGCTCTTCATTAAATTGTCACACCTGGCTCACAGCAGTGAAGGCTGGTGTATTATGTCATCCCCAAATATCTCACATGGGCATAAGCGTTCTTGGAGTTGATGACAAGGTAGGTTTAAGGGCGGTTCCCCGCCTTCCCTGTTTGTCTAAAAGCAGAACATCATTGTGCTACCAGAAAGGCAGCCGCTCATCCCTGGAGATGGATGACTCGGGACCAACACCAACCCAGAGGAATTTTACTAAAAATTGTCACAAACTTTACCAACTTCCCTTTGTCTCCTCTTAGTTTGCTCATGCATTTACCTTCCCAAAATGTGTTGCCCCTAAGAAACCGTCGTCTTGTGTCTCACTTCTTTAAAAGTGGTTCCACCTCTGTCAAGATACTCTAGGTCAAGTTCTCAGCACCCTCGTGAGAGATTCTTGGTTGGGTGCCCACAATAAATCTGAGATAGGCAGACGGAAAAAAAAATTTTTTTTAATCCCCTGCATGCAGGGAGGATTATGAACAATGGCGAGATTGGGTCATTTATGTAACCAGTCCTGCGGAAGGGCCTAAGGCATCAAGATTTAAAGTTCTCGCGGTTGGCGAATTGTTGCTCTTTCAGACGCGCTTGCCTTTGTGACTGTTCAGAATTCTTGGGAGTTGAAATGAATGCATGGAGGGGATTATTCCGAGGCCCTCTGCGCTGGTTAAAAATAGAGTTTCAATCAGTCACTGCAGCCTGCGTTTCTGGAATCGCTCGTCAGCTAGGTAGACAGCATTCCGACCTGGCTTCCTAGCTCAGCAGGCCAAGGCCGGGTGGGGAAGATCAGACTCACTTTGACGTATAAATCGTGCTCAAGTCTCCCTATCTTCACTCACACCCTGTTATGGAAGTGTGTCTAGAATAATGCAAATGTCCCTGCCTATAGGAATGACTGAAACGAACATTCAAAGATTGGAGGGGCTGGAGCTGGAGCACAGCGGGGAGGGCATTTGCCTTGCACTCGGCCGACCCAGATTTGATTCCTAGCATCCCATATGGTCCTCTGAGCACTGCCAGAAGTAATTTCAGAGTGCAGAGCTAGGAGTAACCCCTGTGCATTGCCGGGTGTGACCAAAAAAGCAAAAAAAAAAAAAAAAAAAAAAATTGGAGGGCAAAGTGCATTCCACAACTTTCTTATGAATGGCCCTGGTTAGAACATCCAAATACTCTAAATGATGGGGAATTTTTCCACCTCTGGCTAGGCAGTTTCTAAGTTTATTACAGGAGGTTTTCTGTGATTGCAACACAAAATCTCCTGAGGGTTTCAAATTACCTTTAGAATCTGCAATTTTTTTGATTGTTGTTGTTCTTGATCCCATCTTATTTTATTTAGGTATTTATTTATTATTGAATGACCATGAGATGCACAGTTACAAAGCTGTTCATGATCAAATTTCAGTCATCCAGTGATCCAATACCCATCCCTCCACCAGTGTCCCTGGTTTTCCTCCCACCACCCCTAACCCCGACCAGCCTGCCTCTATGGCAGACATTTTTCTTCTTTCTCGTTTTCTCTCAATCCTTTTGGGCATTATGGTTTGCAATAAAGGCACGAGAGGTTATCCTGTTGGTTCCTTTGTCTACCTTCAGCTCGAAGTTCTCATGCACAGTGCTCATTTTCAGCGATCACTGTCATAGTGGTTCCTTTCCTGTGCCAATGGCCTCCCCTGCCAGCACTCGAGGGAGGCTTCCAAGCGTGACCAACCTCCTGGCCCTTGCTTCTACTGTCCTTAGGTAGTAGGCTGCATTTTCATTTGGACGATACATTGTCGATGGACCATATGCTCAGTTTCATAGAGAGATCTTCTTGTTCCCAGCAGCTATGATATACTCATGTCCCGAGGCATGAGTTAGAATCAAGGCCCCAAGTCAGAAAATTATTGAGCTCTTTAATGGGAAAGAGATGATAGTGTGTGTGCCTTGGCCTCCCCCACCGGCTATTCTGAACTCATTTTCATTTGGACTCAGAAATTAATGAATTGTTGTTTCTTAAATCGCAATGCTCATTTATATAAGCTGATGGATTCTAAACAGACAAAATAGGAAGTGTTTGCTTTTCCGTAGGAAAAGAAGCTACCTCCAGGGTTATAGCTTTCGTGAGACATTTAGTTTCATTTTCCTTTCAACACACACACACACACACACACACACACACACACACACACACACACACCTACATATGCTGAGAACTGCAAAGAAGACTTCCAGAGCATTTAATTCTACAGTACTTGGATTTGATTATATGTAGGCCGATATTGACCTACATTAATCACACTTTGTTTTTCATTTTACATTAGTGTCTAAATTAGAATCAAGGTAATGTACTTACAATGGTGTCAACACTTATGATCTTGGTGGACAATTACATGTTATCTCATCACCACCAAACTGCCCAAGACAAGACCCCTCCCTCAAGCCCCTGTGTCACACCTGCCCACCTACTGCCCCTGTTTTGGAAATGAACTCAACATTTCCAGCACACACTTTCTAATTTTTAATTTAGTTAAGTTCCAGAGTCACTGCAAGAAGTCAGGCACCTCCTAGAGAGGAGAGAGTATAACCAGACCAGGAGTTAGGAATCCGTGTTTTGATACAGGGTTTCTCTTCTTTTCCTTACAAGATTGTTTCACACACTCAAGCATTTGAAGCTAAGACCGCTTTGAAAAGGAAGAAGAAACTGGTCTTGTGAATTCCCAAGGGTCTATGGGGATGCAAAAGGCGGATGCTTCTCTTTCCAGGATCATCTGGTCTACCATCAACCCACAACTGACTGTGCCAGTTACCGGCATCTGTCATTTCTCCTTGGATGAGTCAAGGCTTCTTGGAGAAGCAAAACTCAAAGGATATAACTCTATCTCATAGCACCCCACCCCCCAGATAGATCTGAATAGAGAACTGCACCTATAGTGCTCTCGATGGGAAGGTGTAGGTTTAGATAGACAAATATCATCACTGATCTATCGTCATGGTATCATCTGTCGATCATCTATTGGCATCACCTATCAGCCACTTACCCTTCTCATCCATGCATGTATGTGCGTATCTACCCCAGCGCATCTGTGTTCAGGAGTTCATTTTAAGGAGTGATCAATGACGGGAGGGACTGGCAGGTCTCAAATCTGTAGGTCAGGCCAGAGGGCCCGACGTTCTGGTGGTAGTTGATGTGACAATCCTTAGATTGAGTTCCAAGGGTGCAGTCAGCTTGGTGGAAATCTGGGGAGGGGTTTCTAGGTGGTAGTCTCCAGTCAGAATTTCTTCCTTTCAGAAAAACTGCCTGACTGCTTTCACGGCTTTCACCTGGTTAGGCGAGACCCTTCTTTCACCTCTGCTATCACCAAAGCTATAGATTTAGATGGTCATCACACTGACAAAATGCCTTGGCAGTGACCTCAAGGCTGGTGTTTGACATCCAGCGGAGATGGCCTTGATCATTAAACCCTTCCTGAGGTGACAGGACTTCAGGAGACAGACAAGGCTGGACATGGGGATGGCTGGGGAGGGGTCCCTAATGAAATTGTCAGGCATCCCTTCTTGGACTCCTTCATCCCATTCTGAGGACATTTAACATTATCTCATGGGGAAGGAGAAGCTCTTTTCACTTTACCCCAAGTTCTTTCCAATCTGTTGTTTATGGTGTATATGTGTTTCCTGGGCTCTTCAGGATTGTGGTTTCTGTGACCCAAATGGTCGTTCCTGTAAGTGAAGGTGTCTCCAGTCAGTGGCGAAGGTTATTTTTAGATTCAAAAGCTGAGAGTTGGCACAATGTTCCTTCCATGCCATCACAGAAGAAAGTATCATGAAGAATCCTGGGATGTTCAAGCTACTCAGCCTGAGGTGGCAGCTCAGTCTCCAAGAAGGATCAGTATGAGATCTCCAAGCCCGCCTGGATCGGGACTGGACCTCCTCCCCCCAGCTCCCCAGTTTTCCAGTAGCTTGGCAATCACACCCACAAATTGCCCCTGGTGCCATGTAATCTCATCAACGGCCAAGACCCAGACACGATAAAGTAAAGCTCCTGGAAGAGAACAATACAGAATTTCCTGGACCTCTTATACTCTACCTCACTTACTTATCAAAAGTAGCACACATCTGTTTGGTTTCTAATGTACTTGCTTGTATTCTCTTTTATTTGGGCTTAAATAGCTCCAGAATTAATTACAACAACCTTCACACACTTCCCTCTTATTGTGGTGGGAAGGTGCTTGGTGGTGGGATTGGTGTTTGAGTATTATCTGCAATGGACTATTGTGAACTACTTTATGAAAATAAAATTGAAAAAAGAAGAAGCTGTGTGTGTGTGTGAGAGAGAGAGAGAGAGACAGAGAGAGAGAAACAGAGACAGAGACAGAAACAGAGAGATAGGGAATGGCCAATCTGTTGCCCTACCAATATGAGCTGTGCTAGTGTCTCTCTCTCGTTCTCTGGGCCAGCCCTGACCAGCCACCCCATGTATTATGTGCACCTGGCCTAGGCTCTCCTCTCGGGATGCACTTACCACACGGATAGTCTTCACCGTGAAGGAGTTGAATGCAGCAGAAGGAAACTCACCGTTGCCCTCGGCGCCTGAGGCCTGTGTGTGACAGGCGTGGGAACAGAGTGAGGCCTCCCGGAAGAACTGGACTCTCTCCATCCCCTCTGGCTGACCCCACTCCCGAAGGCAGCTGGATGCTCTGTGCCACCGCTGAGACCAGGGGCTGGCCGAATCCGCATCCCTCTCTTCAAAGAGCCCATTCTTGCCATTATCTTAGAAAGCCCCAATCCTTCTCTTCGGTCCCTAGGACCAAGTAGCGTCATTTTATTTTGAAAAATACCTTTGAAGCACAGGCGTGCCAACATACCGGGCGCTTCTCCCTGGCAGCCAGTCTTTGGTGTCCTTGAGTGAGTTTGCAGTTTGTCTCAGGAAACACCGGCTCCAGGAATCTGACAGGTCTTTGATCATTGGTTCGGCAGCACGATGAGGCCATCTCTACCGGGCAGAGAGAAGTGGCACAGAGACTCAACAGGATCTGCCAAATGGATGCCTGCTAGTACCCCGGATGCTGGGGTCAGTGGGAACGTTCCGAGGGCCTGGGCAGTGCCTGTGGGGAGCGCCTCACGAGTGGGTCTTAACCCAGGCAGCTCTGCCGGCCCAGGTAGTGCTTCCTCCTTTTCTCATCTTGGGAGCTACGTTGCAAGTTTGTGCCTCGTCAACAATTTTAGGGTAAAGCAGGAATTTCCAGTGAATTCCGAAAAGAGGCTTCTAGAACTAATAGTTGGAGAACCTGGCTGAGAGAGAGGGCTGGGAGCAAGGTGGACTGAGCAGCAGGGTTGGAGCCCAGGCCTGGCCAGGCTGGACATGAGAGAGCGGTGGCAATGGTGGACACCCCGAGCCAATGCTGTGGCAGCCGGCGACCCCTGGCCTCGCCCAGCACTGGGGCCCCTCTGGGATGCAGAGGCCGGGGAAGGAGCATCTGACGGCTTGGCTGAAGACACGGTCCACCCCCTGACCATCAGGATGGCACAATGAATTCCGGGCTCAGTGCCCGGTGATTGCGAGACGCTGGTTGGTGCCTGGGGCGTGGGCAGGAGAGCAGTCAGCTTCACGCCCAGGACAGCGACACACTGACCAGGGGCCGCTGAGCCCTGACTTACCCTTGATGAACAGCCCTCACTACAACGCCATTCTCGTCACCATCACGCCAGGGACACACACGGGTCGGAAGCAGCAGGTTGTCACGGGTGAGCCACGGGCTGGCGCTGGGTAAGGCCCTGAAGAGGCGGGTGTCTCCCCCACCCCCTCCACACTCCCTCCTGCCCCCCCTCCCTCAGGCTGCTGTTCCTCGTGCTGCCGGTGACAGCCAGAGCCCGTCCTGGAGGTGGGGACGGGAAACAGCCCGAGTGCCAGTTTCCACCACAAGCTCCAGAGACTTGAGTTTCTCAGGAAAAGGGATGAATCTTTAATGGCGACCCCCCGCCGGGATCCAAGTGCTCACTCAGTAAACACTCCGGGGGCATCAGCGGAGGCTGCCAAGGTGTCACCTCCTGGCGTAAGTGCCTCTGGCCACAGCTTTCGGGAGTTGCCCTTCTTGCCACTCCAACTTTTGGGTGGGAGAATGAAGCCCGGGCCGAGCTCTCTGCCAGCCGGGGGCCTCGTCCAGGGCTGCCGGCTCTGATTCCCGCCCTTGTGCGTGGGTGAGCAAGAAGACAGGTGCTCCAGGGAAGCGGAACCAACGGTGTGTGTGTGTGTGTGTGTGTGTGTGTGTGTGTGTGTGTGTAAGAGAGAGAGAGAGGAAGAGAACGGGGTGTGTGTGCATGTGCGTGTGTGTGTGGAGAGAGAGGAAGAGAGAATTTACATATATACATATACATCATCATCATCATCATCATCATCATCATCATCATCATCATCCCGTTGATCATTGAATTTCTCGAGTGGTGTGCACGACACGGCCCCTCTGCTCTATGGTCCGGGAGGTCTGCTAACCCATTTTGGCACCCAGCGGCTTCTTATAGAAATGCATCTAGACTATGAGCTGAGCTAAAATATCAGAAATCCAAAACCGCATGGCCACTGTTGCAGCCGTGCAAGCTCATATAATCTTCACTCTCAGCAATGGAAAACAAATTATCAAATGAAGCCTTTTCAGCAGGTTTGATTGTTGGGGGAAAATTCCAAATAATAATAATAATGAGTTCTCTGTTGAAATATTGAATGTATCCAAAGTATAGAGAGAATAAAGTGAAGATCATTAGCCACTCAGGTGGGGGGGCTGGGTATGGGGGGTATACTGGGGTTCTTGGTGGTGGAACATGTGCACTGGTGAAGGGATGGGGGTTTGATCATTATATGACTGAGACTTAAACCTGAAAGTTTTGTAACTTTTTTCACGGTGATTCAATAAAATAAAAATTAAAAAAATTAATTCCTCGAGCGGTCTCAGTAACGTCTCCATTTGTCCTAGCTCTGAGATTTTAGAAGCCTCTCTTTACTTGTCCTTCCCAACAATGCTCCATTGGAGGCTCTTTCAGGGTCAGGGGAAAGAGACCAAGCTTTGTTACTGGTTTTGGTATATTAATACACCATGGGGAGTTTGCCAGGCTCTCCCATGTGGGCAGGAAACTCCCGGTAGTTTGCCAGGTTCTCCCAGAGGAGAAGTAGGCTAGCTTGCTTTTAAGTCTCTGGATGCTGGCCGTGGATGGGATTACACGGCACTGGGGGCAGTCCCTGGGTGTGACCGCCTAGCTACTGGGAAATGGGAAATCTGGGTGGAAGAGGCCCAGTCCTGATCCGAGCAGGCTTGGAGGTCTCAGCCCCAGGTCCCACACACCTGGGTTCCTCTGCCAGTAACCTTCATGCATGAGGTACATGCTGGTACCTTCATATACATATACATATATGTACATATATTAATGTATATATATATGACTCAGACTGAAACTGTACCATTTAGGTAGTGCCAATAGTGTGTGTGTGTGTGTGTGTGTGTGTGTGTGTGTGTGTGTACATATGTAGATATGCTTAGGAGGGGAGAGAGAGAGAGAGGAGGAAGGGAGAGAAAGAAAAAGTGAGAGATAATATGTTTATGTGTATGTATATTTTAATTGGCTCAGACTGGAATGGTCTCATCCAGATAATGTTAGTGTGTGTGTGTGTGTGTGTGTGTGTGTGTGTGTGTGTGCGCGCGCGCGCGCGTGCGAGAGTTAGAGAGAGAGAGAGAGAGAGAGAGAAGGGGGGAGAGGGAGAGAGAGGGAGAGGGAGAGGGAGAGGGAGAATATTCTGAGCCTATTGGCTCAGACAGGCCCAGCACCGACAGTGTGAGTACATGAATGAGTGTGTGTGTCTGGACGGAGCTGTGCTATGGACTTACTGGGCCTCTGTCTCACTGATACCAACTGCTCGTTGGAGCCATGAGCTGCCGGACAGAATGTTCTGGTCTAGTGCAGGTGTGGGACGGGAAGAGATCTACCCCTTAGCCCCACAGCTGGCAGACGTGTCTCTCCTGACTGACTCCTGCTTCCTGCTCTGGTTTCCCACTGGCCAGGCGAGAGCCAGGGTCAATCCCTGGCACGCCCTCTAGGGCGGTCCCCTGCGTGAATCAGTTTACAGATTCACTCTCTCTCCTCCTGAAACACTCTGAGTAATGGCTGGTCCGTGTCTGGGACCCCACGGCCCAAAGTGACGCTTGTAATTAGCCAAGCCAAGTTTTAATTTTCTCGCGTGTTCTGAGTTCTTGGAGGTCAAGGGTGAAGTTTTACTCTGAGCCTTCCCCCTTGTTATTTGCTGGTGCTCAGTGGTCAGTGATTGAGGTAGTGTCTGCACTAACTGCACATGGCCACGGTCAGGGGCAGCCCCAGGCTTCCTGGGAGGGACTCCGTGCCCGGGGACCAGGTGCAGGAGCCCAAGAGGGTGACCCCTACTCTTGTGTCTGCCACCACGCACGTGGGTCCTGCTCACGGAGTCTCCAGCGTGCTCTGTGGAAGAGGGCCGAGGCTACCCTCTTCCGAGTCAAGCGTCCATGGAGGGTTTCCGTGGAGATTGGGCGGGTGCTGGCCCAGACAGGCCCAGCGCAACCAGAGCTGTTGTGTCCAGGAGAGGAGAACAGGGAATGGATGTTTACTGCAGTGATCCAGACAGTAGCTCCGGGTTGGTGCCTGTCAAGCAGAGAATGTCCCTTCCGAGTCACCTCCCGCGAAAGGTTTCCTCACTGCCGATTCGGCCTGGCTTCATTGAAGAGACACCCGCATGTGTCTCCGTTGAAAAGACATCCTTTCCAAAGATCAATCACTTAAAAATCGACCTTTGTTTCCAGGACAGCTTTCATCTGGCGCAAACAAAATACTCAAAATGCCAAGAGCCTCTTAAGCGGGGACAGCTGCTGGGACTGGCATAACGAGGGTAGGGGACCTTTTAATTGGTGGTGCACCAAGCCCTCCAAAGTCAAGTTCAAAGTTAATTTCTTAAGCCAAGTTCCTTTGAAGAGCTGGAAGTCGTGACTTCTTTCTTTCTGAGATCAACGTGTGGGTTTTGCTTGGGTTGGCAGGGTTTGCGCCTCCTCTCCTCGTGTCCCTCCTCTTCCCGTGACTTTGATGTAGAAGTCAGTTCCTGTGGGTCAGGGCCTCTGTCAAGATCACTTAGGGAAACAGATTTGCCTCTGGGACTCACAAAAACGTACAAAGAGTTTCTGGAGGAGTCAGGCCTAATGCTGCATGTCAGGGAAAATCTATTTTGGGGGAGAGTGCTGGCGGATGTGCCTTGTTGGGCCCCGGGGGAGCCGGCAAGCTGTGGGCATCGGTGGGAAAGAGTGGATTTCGGTCTTCCTGGAGAAGGCAGAGTTGTCACGTGGGCGGGCGTTTCATCGGGTTTGAAATGGCCCGGAACCTTCTTCCCGTCCCTCGGCCAAGCCTGCCACTTCCACTTGGCACCTTTCACCGCGCAGATACGATTTCCTTCCTGCACCCTTGCTGCTGGCGTGTTTGCACGTATCTATTCTGACCGGGAATTTTTATTCCCTTCAGGCACCCACCCAACTGCATGCAGAGATTCAGCTGCATCGGCTTATTTGGCGTAGTTCTGGAGGGCCCCCGTGGAATACTGGATAGTATGGGGCCTCTAGAATGTTCCATCGACTCGTGATTGTGTGGCCGGCTTCTTTGTGGGAGTCCTAGTTTGTCTCAGGCACCACAGCCAGGAGTGTGGATGGTCCGCGGTCAGGCTAGCAGCCTCACTCTGGCCCGTGTCATGAAGCCTGGTGCGTTGGGTGCTGAGGGCCACCCAACAAGCAACCCAGATGGGCCCTGGGGTGGCCCAGGAGCAGAAGTGCCCCCCCTTGTAAGTGCCAGGCCTCCTGTGTGATCTCTGGGGCTGCCCACATGCACCAAGTCCTGTCCTGATATGCAGTCCCAGGGGCCAGAGAGATAGCACAGTGGGCAGGGCACTAGCCTTGTGCATGGCCAACCTGGGCCAATCCCTGGCACCCCACAGGGATGAACTCTGAGCACTGCTGGGTCTGGACCCCCCAGAACAAAACCCAAACAAACCCAAACTAAGACCAGAGTCATCACAGACATGCCTCAGCCGAGCGTGAGCACTGTAGCTAGAGGTCGAAGCCCCCGGTGAACACAATAGCAGGGTATGTAAGCACCATGGCCAGGAAGGAGGCCCCCCCGCCCCCCACCCAGCAAGCATGTGTGTGAGCAGCACAGTTAAGCACGTGTGGGTCCTGCAGAAAAGCCACCTGCACCCTGTGCTTGTTGCCGCACTATCCACAAAAGCCAGAATCTGGGAACAACCCACGTGCCCGAGAACTGACGAATGGATAAAGAGACTGTGGCACATCTACACAATGGAATACTACACAGCCACCAAGAAAAGTGAAGTCTTGAAGTTCGCTTATGAATCAATGAACTTGGAGAGTATCATGCGGAGTGAAATGGGTCAGAAGGACAGGGACAGACGTAAAAAGATCACACTCAGGGGCTGGAGCAATAGCACAGTGGGTGAGGCGTTTGCCTTGCATGTGGCCAACCTGGGTTCAATCCCCGGCATCCCATATGGTCCCCTGAGCACCGCCAGGAAAAATTCCTGAGTGCATGAGCCAGGAGGAACCCCTGAGCATCACTGGGTGTGACCCAAAAACAAAACAAAAAAATGAACACACTCGTTTGAAGGACATAAAAAAACATAGTATGAGACTGATATCCAAGGATATCCACAGACAGTAGAAACAAGGGCTGGAAGGACTGGCCCATGGTTGCAAGTTTGCCACAAGCTGGGGCATGGAGGGCAGCTGGGACAGAGAAGGGACCATTATGACAATAATAATGGGAAATAGTCACTTTGGACAATAACTGAGTGCTGAAAGTTGGTAAAAGGTTATACACGATAGACTTTCAGTACCTGTATTGCAAATCATAATGCTCAAAGGGGAGGGTGGGGAGAGAAGGGAGAGAGGGGGGAGGAGGGAGAGGGAGGGAGAGAAGGAGAGGGAGAGAGGGAGGGAGAGGGAGAGGGAGAGAGAGGGAGAAAGGCAGGGAGAGAGGGAGAGAGAGGGAAAGAAAGAGAGAGGGAGAGAGGGAGAGAGAGGGAGAGGGAGGGAGAGAGACAGGGAGAGAGACAGGGAGAGAGGGAATGGGAGAGAGGTAGAAAGAGGGAGAGGGAGGGAGAGAGGGAGAGAGAGGGAGGGGAGGGAGAGAGAGGGAGAGGGAGGGAGAGAGAGGGAGAGAGAGAGAGAGAGAGAGAGAGAGAGAGGGAGAGAGTCGGCCTCAGAGGCAGGTGGGGTGTGTGGGGATGTGGCGGGAGGGGACTGTGGACACTAACAGTGGGGAATGTACTGGGTGTTGGAACATTGTATGACTGAAATACAATTGTCAACTATTACAAGCAACTTCATAACTGTGTAGCTCACGTGAATCAATTAAAAAAGAAAGCCCGAGACGTCCAGTGAGCCCCACTGTGGAGTGTGTGTGTGTCTGTGAGCGTGTCTGTGTGTGTGTCTGTGAGCGTGTCTCTGTGTGTGTCTGTGAGCATGTCTCTGTGTGTGTCTGTGAGTGTGTGTCTGTGAGCGTGTCTGTGTGTGTGTGTCTGTGAGCATGTCTGTGTGTGTGTCTGTGTGTGTGTGTCTGTGAACGTGTCTGTGTGTGTCTGTGAGTGTGTGTCTGTGAACGTGTCTGTGTGTGTGTGTCTGTGAGCATGTGTGTGTGTGTGTATGTGTGTGTGTGTCTGTGAGCATGTCTGTGACAGTGGGGGGAAGGGAAGGGGGCGGCTGGGACGGTAGCCCACTACCCAGCTGTGAGCTGTGAGGTGTCAGCTTCTCTCGGCCTCTGACTCCCTCCCCCTGTGACCCCCGTCAAGGCAGACCGCTGCTCTCACTGCCAGCCCCTCCACCGCCCCAGCCCCCCAGGCCCCCCCCCACCCCCCGCCTCCTGAGAGGAGAGAGGCTTGCTGCAGCCTCCCTGCGTGCCTCGGCTCACGCTGGCGCCCAGCCACGAAAGGCTGATTTTCAGATTCTTTTGCTCCCGGCCAGGAGCACAGAGCTGCCTCGTTAAGTGACTCAGCTCCCTGCCATGGACAGCCCGGCCCGCTGGTCCTGGGCAAACACAAGCGCCTCCGTGCAGCTGAGTCGGGGGTGGTTCTGGCCCGAGGGGCGCCCTTGGGGCAGCTAATGAGGAGCAGCCAGCGGCCTGGGCTCTCTGCAGTGGCGGCTCCTGCATCAAGGGCAGATCAAGGCTCCTGGTGAGCTGTTAGCAGCCAGTAACCACCGCAGAGGCACGGGGATGTCCAGGCCTTTGCCTCCTTGGCGGCGACCAGGAGTGTCCGGGGAAGGCCGTGGCCTCCTCCCCACTGCTCCTGGCGGGGTTCCCCAGGACCCCCACGTGCCCCCTGGGGACCTGGGCCACTCCACGCCGAGAGGACTGAGTTTGCCAGGGCCGTGTGGCTAGGGATATGAACAAACGAAGGAGATGTCCAGGGAAATGAACGTTTGACAGAGGCTTTTGTCAAGAAAGTGCTGTAACCCAGCACCTCTGACCGCGCAGCTTCCGAGAACGGAAGCAGCCACGGAACCCAGGGCTGGCGGGGTCCCCGGAGCGGGGACGGGGCAGGGCCTGGCCTTCTCCGTCTCTGGATTGTCCGCTGCATCTCCCACCTAGAGCACGTCCTCTCCGTCCGAGGCAGGGGTGCAGGGCCCGGGGGTCCGCAGGGCCGATGCCCGGAAGTGCTTGGCGTGGATCATCCTCTGCTGCCTCGACGGCTCTCGTGGGTCAAGCAATGTTCGAGTGCCCATCCCTCCACCAGTGCCCGTGTCCACCCCCAATGCTCCCAGTGTCCCCCGCCACCCCCACCCCTTCCCACCCCACCTCTGTGGCAGCCACTTTCCCTCTTACTCTCTCTGTCCTTTCGGGTTTTAAAAAATTTTATTTTTCTTTATTGAATCAGTGATAAACACATTTGTAAAGTTGTTCACGACCGGGTTTCAGTCACACAATGTTCCAACAGCCATCTCTTCACCTAGGGACTCCCACCACCGTCCCCGGGGTCCCTCCCCCGAGTGTGCCCCCCGCCCCGGCAGGCACTTTCCTTCTCCCTCTCTCTCCCCCTCTCTCTCCCTCTCTCTCCCCCCTCTCTCCCTCTCTCTCTCCCC